>NW_022442571.1:0-4370 GCF_009761245.1 Sapajus apella
TTTTTTGTTTATCACCCATCTCTCCCATTAGATGGAATTATATCTTGTTTAAGGCAGGAATGCTTATAATTTATGTTGCCATGCTAAAAATGTTCAGTAGAGAATCTTGGACAGTTGGAAGTAAATTAGTTCAATTGCATTAAAGTGATGGTTGTTGTGGACTATGGTTTAATGTGCTCAGAGAAATGCCCTAGGAAACAATAATTAGAAAGTTCTTTTGTTTAACAACAAACACGCAGGTAAGGAAAGGTTGCAAAACATAGGGCAAAGGAAAGGGTGGTGATTCAACTACTAGTGCAAAAGGATGTCAGAATTTGGAGCCCAGATATTGCATTGGTGACAAAACATTATGAGCAGCAGCCTTTATGTCTTATGGGGAAGTGTCTGGGCAGTGACTTGGCTCTTCTGGGGGGTAAAAATCACAGGAGTGACTTCTTCAGGCCCCCTACACCTTGGACCAAGCTAATCTTTCTCAGGCTGTGATCATTGTGATCACTTTGGGAATCACTGTGATCTCAGTATAAACATTGTGATGTTCTTCCTGTGAAAAACAGAAGAGGGCAATGCAAGCCTGAATGTTCTCAGACTTATCATTTTTTCTATGCTCTTCTCATATGTTTTCTGATGCTGGCTGACTTTCAAATATAGCTAATTTGTTTTTATCCCACTAGTTTTACTTTTACTATCAATAAACCCAACTCTGATTTTCTCAGATCAGGGGATTAGAAGCTGAGATAGTAGCAGAAGCAATGCAGGCAAAAATAATTCATGCAATTAATTATGTCAATTTCCTAATTATGAACTTGGTCTTAGTGGTCTGAGTGTTCTTTTTAGAGCAGAACTTGTTAAACTGTGGCCTATAAACATAAGTGAAAGAGAGTACAAGAAATCTTAAAACTGAATAATTACATGTGCATTTAAAAAATTATTCGTTATTTTTATGTTATTTATTATGTACCCTATGGGTACATAGGAAGTACTTATATTTAAGGGGTACATGAGATACTTTGAGGCACACAATGCATAATAATCACATCTGAATAAATGGAGTATCCATCACCCCAAGAATTTATCATTTCTTTGTGTTACAAACATTCCAGTTATACTCTTTTAGTTATTCTAAAATGTACGATAAATTATTGTTGACTGTTGTGCTATCAAACACTAGCTGTTATTCATTCTATACCTTGGTACCCACTAACCATCTCCACTTCTTCCCCACCTCTACTGCTCTTCACAGACTCTGATAGCCAGAATTCTACTATCTATCTTCATTCATTCAATTTTTTTTTTAATTTTTAGCTCCCACAAATGAGTGAAAACATGCAAAGTTTGTCTTTTTGGGCCTGGCTCATTTCACTTAACATAATGTCCTGTTCCACCCATGTTGCTGAAAATGACAGAATCTTATTCTTTTTAATGGTAGAATAGTGCTCCATGGTGGGTATGTACCACATTTCCTTTGTCCATTTGTCTGTTGATGGACATTTAGGTTGCTTCCAAATCTTGGTTATTGGCATTTTCCATATGTTGAACCAGTCTTACACCCTGGGATAAACCCTATTTGGGCATGATGAATGATCTTTTTAATGTGTTGCTGAATTCACTTTGCTAGTATTTTGTTGAGAATTTTTACATAAATGTTCATCTGGGATATTGGTCTGTAGTTTGCTTTTTTTTTGATATGTCATTGTCTGGTTTTGCTATCAGGATATTATTGGCTGCATAAAATGAGTTTGGAAGTATTCCTTCCTCCTCTATTTTTTTTGGAATGATTTGAATAAGATTGGTATCAGTTCTTCTTTAAATGTGTGGTAAAATTCAGCAGTGAAGCCACCAGGTCTCAGGCTCATCTTTGCTGGGAGACCATTTCTTACGTCTTTGATCTTATTATTAGCGGCTATTTCAGGTTTTGAATTTCTTCATGGTTTAATCTTGGTTGGTTGTAGGTATCCAGGAATTTATCCATGTCTTCTAGGTTTTACAGTTTATGAGCAACTAGCATATACTATGATCAATGATCATAGTAACCACTGATGATCCTTGGAATTTCTGTGCTATCAGTTGTAGTTGCTCATTTTTTCATCTCTTATTTTATTTATTTAGGTCATCTCTCTTTTTTTTCTTGGTCTGTCTAAAGATTTGTTGATTTTGTTAATTTTTTCAAAAAAACAACTATTTTATTGATTTTTTTTGCTTCAATTTCATTTATTTCTGCTCAGATATTTATTATTATTATTATTATTTTTTTGAGACGGAGTTTCACTCTTGTTACCCAGGCTGGAGTGCAATGGTGTGATCTTGGCTCACCGCAACCTCCACCTCCTGGGTTCAGGCAATTCTCCTGCCTCAACCTCCTGAGTAGCTGGGATTACAGGCACGTGCCACCATGCCCAGCTAATGTTCTGTATTTTTAGTAGAGACGGTGTTTCACCATGTTGACCAGGATGGTCTCGATCTCTTGACCTCGTGATCCACCTGCCTTGGCCTACCAAAGTGCTGGGATTACAGGCTTGAGCCACCGCACCTGGCAGATATTTATTATTTCTTTGACTAATTTTAGGTTTGCCCCTTCTTTCCCTTCCCCTCCCTTCCCCTTCACTTCCCTTTCCCTTCTGCTTTCCCTTCCCCTTCCCTTTCCCTTCCCCTTCTGCTTTCCCTTCCCCTTCCCTTCCCCTTTCCCTTCCCTTCCTCTTCCGCTTTCCCTTCCCCTTCCCTTCCCCTTCCCTTCCCATTCCCTTCCCCTTCCCTTCCCTTTCCCTTCCCCTTCCCTTTCCCTTCCCTTTCCCTTCCCCTTCCCTTCCCCCTTCCCTTTCCCTTCCCTTTCCCTTTCCTCCCCTTCCCTTTCCCTTTTCCTTCCCTTTCCCCTTCCCTTTCCCCTTCCTTTTCCCTTTCATTTCCCTTTCCTCCCCTTCCCTTTCCCTTTCCTTTCCATCCCTTTCCCTTCCCTTCCCTTCCCTTCCTTCTCCATAAAAGTGATTTTCTCTGGTGATATGTTTTGATTTCTTGGTTTTTATTTTTTTTGATATCTGTTGTATGTTTTTTTGATTTGAGGTTGCCATGAGGCTAGCAAATGATATCTCATGAACCATTATTTTAAGCTGATGACAACTTAACACTGATTGCAAAAACAAGCAAGCAAACAGAAAACTAATAAAACTCTACATTTTAACTTCATCTTCCTGCTTTATATTTTTTTGTTGTTTCTATTTATATATTATTATGCTGTCTATGTCTTGAAAAGCTGTCATAGTCATTATTTTCTACTGGTTCATCTTTTAGTCTTTCTACTCAAGCTATGAGTAGTTTACATACCACAATTACAGTGTTATAATATTCTGTGTTTATCTGTGTACCCACTATTGCTAATGAGTTTTGTATCTTCAGACGATTTCTTATTGCTCATTAACATCCTTTTCTTTTAAAGAGCTTCCTTTAGCATTTCTTGTAGGACAGGTCTGGTGTTGATGAAATCTCTCAGATTTTCTTTATCTAGGAAAGGCTTTATTTCTCCTTCATGTGTGAAAGTATTTTCACTGCATATACTGTTCAAGGTAAATGTTTTTTTTTCTTTCAGCATTTAAAATATGTCAGGCTGTGTCTAGAAGTGTCATCCAGGAGCTAAGACCTGGAATTCAGTCCTCTAGACTTTGCCTGGTGCCCCATTTACATGTTGCTGAGCTGGTATACAAGTTGCAAGACAAATTTATCTTAATTCTCCCCTCTCTCTCCAGGAGATGTGAGCTTCATTACCTGTGGTTGGGGGAGAGGTGACACAAACATTCCTTTGGCCCCCATGGCTAATGTCTCACTAGGTCACATGATCCCAAGTACACGGTCTCTGAGCCTAGCACAGCACCAAGACTTGCCCAGGAATTGCAGTTCTTGTGGCCTAAACTTCCTTTAAGTTTGTCTAGAACCCCAGAGCATTTTAGCCCCCTGGTGGTGGGTCTAGCTGGAACTCAAGCTGTGACCACTGGGCTGGACAGTTTCTCCTCTGGCTAGGCAGGGTCTAAATGCTCTGTCTGTGGGTGCTGGCTGAGCTCTGGCTCCTGTCGCTTTCTGCTGTGACAGGGCTGCTATGAGTTTTAATGCCAAGTCCTGTGATCACTGTGCTCTCCCTCTCCCAAATGCATGGATTTTCTCTGCATTACATAGCTGCGAGGGATGGGGAAGGGATGGTGTAAGTGATTGAAGA
Organism: Sapajus apella; assembly: GCF_009761245.1. Taxonomy (NCBI): domain Eukaryota; kingdom Metazoa; phylum Chordata; class Mammalia; order Primates; family Cebidae; genus Sapajus; species Sapajus apella. The sequence goes on from NW_022442571.1 coordinate 4,199, forward strand.
CTGTCTTTCCTACCCTCTTCAGTGCCTCTTTCCTTGATAGGATGTTAAACAAGTTACTGTGATAGGTCACCTGATTTTTGGTTATTATAAGGGTACTTTCTTGTGTGGATAGCTGTTGAATTTCGTGTTCCTGTGAGGGTAGGGGTCAGTGGTAGACAATTGCTGGAGGCTT
>NW_022442572.1:0-4369 GCF_009761245.1 Sapajus apella
TGTATATTAAACTTACAGAGGTAAACAATTGTGTGAATGTCGCAGTTGAATAACGCTTTCTTTGGAGAATCTGGAAAGAGATATCTGCAGCTATAAACAGGTTCTTAAGAATTAGCGGTAAGATCGCGTCTATACCACAGGAGAAAGGTCTCTTTCAAACTGCTCTGCTGTGTGTTCCTTGACCTTAGGAAGTTGCATCTATGTTTCGATTCAGCGAGTTAGAAACACGTTTCTTCTAAAAGCTGCGTGTCGATATTCTTGAGTGAATGGGAGTATACAGTGTAATGAGAAATATCTGGCTCTAAAACAAAAACGGAGCTATGTAGCAGAATGATTGTCAAGGTGTATATTAAACTTACAGAGTTAAACAATTGTGTGAATGTCGCAGTTGAATAACGCTTTCTTTGGAGAATCTGGAAAGAGATATTACCAGCAATATACAGACTCTTAAGAATTAGCTTTAAGATCGAATCTAAATCATACGACAAACGGCTCTTTCAAACTGCTCCGCTGTGTTCGTTCACCTTAGGAAGTTGCATCTATGTTTAGATTCTGCGAGTTAGAAACACGTTTCTCCAAAAACCTGCGCTTGGATATTCCTGAGTGAATGGGTGTATAGGGTTTAATGAGAAATATCTGGCAATAAAACAAAAACGGAGCTATGTAGCAGAATGATTCTCAAGGTGTATATTAAACTTACAGAGTTAAACAATTGTGTGTATGTAGCTGTTGAATAACCCTTTTTGGAGAATCTGGAAAGAGATATTCCCAGCCATGTACAGACTCTTAAGAATTAGCTTTAAGATCGCATCTAAATCATACGAGAAACGTCTCTTCCATACTGCTCCGCTGTGTGTTCGTTCACCTTAGGAAGTTGCATCTCTGTTTAGATTCTGCGAGTTAGAAATACGTTTCTCCAAAAAGCGGCGTTTGGATATTCCTGAGTGAAAGGGAGTATAGGGTTTCATGAGAAATATCGGGCTCTAAAACAACAACGGAGCTATGTAGCAGAATGATTGTCAAGGTGTGTATTAAACTTACAGAGATAAACAATTGTGTGAATGTAGCAGTTCACTAAACCTTTCTTTGGAGAATCTGGAAAGAGATATTTCCAGCCTTACACAGACTCTTTAGAATTAGCTTTAAGATCGCATCTAAATCATACGAGAAACGTTTCTTTCAAACTGCTCCACTGTGTGCTCGTTCACCATGGGAAGCTGCATCTATGTTTACATTCTGCGAGTCTGACACACGTTTCTACAAAAAGCTGTGTTTGGATATCCCTGAGTGAATACGAGTATAGGTTTAATTAGAAATATCGGGCTCTAAAACAAAAACGGAGCTATGTAGCAGAATGATTGTCAAGGTGTATGTTCAACTTACAGAGCTAAACAGATGTGTGAATGAAGCAGTTCAGAAACACTTTGTTTGGAGAATCTGGAAGGAGATAATTCCAGCCATATACAGGCTCATAAGATTTAGCGGTAAGATTACGTCTAAACCACAGAGGAAACGTCTCTTTCAAACTGCTCTGCTGTGTTTGGTTCACGTTAGGATGTTGCATCTTTGTTTAGATTCAGCGAGTTAGAAACAGGTTTCTTCTAAAACCTGCTTTTGTATATTCCTGGGTTATTGGGAGTATAGGGTGTAATGAGACATATCTGGCTGTATAACAAAACGGAGCTATGTGGAAGAATGATTGTCAAGGTGTGAATTCAACTTACAGAGTTAGACAGATGTGTGAATGTAGCAGTTCAGAAACCCTTTCCTTGGAGAATCTGGAAAGAGATATTTCCAGCCATATACAGAGTCTTAAGAATTAGCTTTGAGATCGCATCTAAATCATACGAGAAACGTCACTTTCAAAGTGCTCCACTTTGTGTTCATTCACCTTAGGAAGTTGCATCTATGTTTAGATTTTGCGAGTTAGAAACACGTTTCTCCAGAATGCTGCGTTTGGATATTCCTAAGTGAAAGGGATTATAGGTTTTAATGAAAATACCTGGCTCTAAAACAAAAACGGAGCTTTGTAGCAGAATGATTCTCAACGTGTACATTTAAAGTACAGAGTTATACATTTGTGTGAATGTAGAAGTTCACTAACCATTTCTTTGGAGAATCTGGAAAGAGATATTTGCAGCAATTTACAGACTCTTAAGAATTAGCTATAAGATTGCGTCTAAATCACTTTAGAAACGTCTCTTTCAAACCTCTCTCATGTGTGTTCGTTCAACTTCGGAAGTTGCATGTATGTTTAGAATCAGCGAGTTAGAAACACGTTTCTCCAAATAGCGGCGTTTGGATATTACTGAGTGAATGGGAGTATAGGGTTTAATGAGAAATATCTGGCTCTAAAACAAAAACGGAGCTATGTAGCAGAATGATTGTCAAGGTGTATATTAAACTTACAGAGTTAAACAATTGTGTGAATGTAGCAGTTCACTAACCGTTTCTTTGGAGAATCTGGAAATAGATAATTCCAGCCATATACAGGCTCATAAGATTTAGTGGTAAAATCGCGTCTAAACCACAGGAGAAACGTCTCTTTCAAACTGCTCTGCTGCGTTTGGTTCACATTAGTAAGTTGCATCTATGTTTAGATTCAGCGAGTTAGAAACAGGTTTCTTCTAAAAGCTGCGTTTGGATATTCCTGGGTTATTGGCAGTATTGGGTGTAAGGAGACATATCTGGCTCTAAAACAAAAACGGAGCTATGTACCTGAATGATTGTCAAGGTGTATATTCAACATATAGAGTTAAACAGATGTGTGATTGTAGCAGTTCAGAAACCCTTTCTTTGGAGAATCTGGAAAGAGATATTTCCAGCGTTAAACAGGCTCACAAGAATTAGGCGTTGGATCGAGTCTAAACCACAGGAGAAACGTCTCTTTCAAACTGCTCTGCTGTGTTTGGTTCACATTAGGAAGTTGCATCTATTTTTAGATTCAGCGAGGTAGAAACACGTTTCTCCAAATAGCGGCGTTTGCATATTCCTGAGTGAATGGGAGTATAGAGTGTAATGAGAAACATCGGGCTGTACAACAAAAACGGAGCTATGTAGCAGAATGAATGTCAAGGTGTATATTCACCTTAGAAAGTTAAAAAGATATGTGAATTTAGCAGTTCAGAAAACCTTTCATTGGCGAATCAGGAAAGAGATATTTCCAGCCATAAACAGGCTCGTAAGAATTAGCGGTAAGATCACGTCTAAACCACAGGAGAATCGGCTCTTTCAAACTGCTCTCTTATGTGTTCGTTCACCTTCACATGTTGAATCTATGTGTAGATTCTTCGAGTTAGAAACACGTTTCTCCAATAAGCTGAGTTTCGATATTCCTGAGTGAATGGGAGTATAGGGTGTAATGAGAAATATCTGGCTCTAAAACAAAAACGGAGCTATGTAGAAGAATGATTGTCAAGGTGTGTATTCAACTTACAGAGTTAGACAAATGAGTAAATGTAGCAGTTCACAAACCCTTTCCTAGGAGAATCTGGAAAGAGATATTTCCAGCCATATACAGGCTCATAAGAGTTAGATTTTAGATCGCGTCTAAACCCCAGGAGAAACGTCTCTTTCAATCCGCTCTGCTCTGTGTTCGTTCACCTTAGGAAGTTGCATCTATGTTTAGATTCATCGAGGTAGAAACACGTTTCTTATAAAATCTGCGTTTGGATAATCCTGAGTGAATGATATATAGGGTGTAATGAGAAATATCTGGCTCTAAATCAAAAACGGAGCTATGTAGCAGAATGATTGTCAAGGTATATATTCAACATATAGAGTTAAACAGATGTGTGAATATAGCAGTTCAGAAACACTTTCCTTGGAGAATCTGGAAAGAGATATTTCCAGCCATATGCAAGTCCATAAGAATTAGCTTTAAGATCGCGTCTAAAAACAGGAGAAACGTCTATTTCAAACTGCTCTGCTCTGTGTTCGTTCACTTAAGGAAATTGCATCTACGTTTAGATTCAGTGAGTTAGAAACAGGTTTCTTCTAAAATCTGAGTTTGGATATTCCTGGGTTATTGGGAGTATAGCGTGTAATGAGAAATATGTGGCTCTAAAACAAAATCGGAGCTATGTAGAAGAATGATTGTCAAGGTGTGTATTAAACTTACAGAGTTAAACAATTGTGTGAATGTAGCAGTTCACTAACCCTTTCTTTGGAGAATCTGGAAAGAGATATTTCCAGCCATATACAGACTATTAAGAATTAGTTTTAAGATTGCATCTAAATCATACGAGAAACGTCTCTTTCAAACTGCTCCACTGTGTGTTTGTTCACCTTCGGAAGTTGCATCTATGTTTAGAGTGAGTGAGTTAGAAACACGTTTCTCCAAATAGCGGTGTTTGGATATTCCTGAGTG
>NW_022442573.1:0-4369 GCF_009761245.1 Sapajus apella
TGTATATTAAACTTACAGAGGTAAACAATTGTGTGAATGTCGCAGTTGAATAACGCTTTCTTTGGAGAATCTGGAAAGAGATATCTGCAGCTATAAACAGGTTCTTAAGAATTAGCGGTAAGATCGCGTCTATACCACAGGAGAAAGGTCTCTTTCAAACTGCTCTGCTGTGTGTTCCTTGACCTTAGGAAGTTGCATCTATGTTTCGATTCAGCGAGTTAGAAACACGTTTCTTCTAAAAGCTGCGTGTCGATATTCTTGAGTGAATGGGAGTATACAGTGTAATGAGAAATATCTGGCTCTAAAACAAAAACGGAGCTATGTAGCAGAATGATTGTCAAGGTGTATATTAAACTTACAGAGTTAAACAATTGTGTGAATGTCGCAGTTGAATAACGCTTTCTTTGGAGAATCTGGAAAGAGATATTACCAGCAATATACAGACTCTTAAGAATTAGCTTTAAGATCGAATCTAAATCATACGACAAACGGCTCTTTCAAACTGCTCCGCTGTGTTCGTTCACCTTAGGAAGTTGCATCTATGTTTAGATTCTGCGAGTTAGAAACACGTTTCTCCAAAAACCTGCGCTTGGATATTCCTGAGTGAATGGGTGTATAGGGTTTAATGAGAAATATCTGGCAATAAAACAAAAACGGAGCTATGTAGCAGAATGATTCTCAAGGTGTATATTAAACTTACAGAGTTAAACAATTGTGTGTATGTAGCTGTTGAATAACCCTTTTTGGAGAATCTGGAAAGAGATATTCCCAGCCATGTACAGACTCTTAAGAATTAGCTTTAAGATCGCATCTAAATCATACGAGAAACGTCTCTTCCATACTGCTCCGCTGTGTGTTCGTTCACCTTAGGAAGTTGCATCTCTGTTTAGATTCTGCGAGTTAGAAATACGTTTCTCCAAAAAGCGGCGTTTGGATATTCCTGAGTGAAAGGGAGTATAGGGTTTCATGAGAAATATCGGGCTCTAAAACAACAACGGAGCTATGTAGCAGAATGATTGTCAAGGTGTGTATTAAACTTACAGAGATAAACAATTGTGTGAATGTAGCAGTTCACTAAACCTTTCTTTGGAGAATCTGGAAAGAGATATTTCCAGCCTTACACAGACTCTTTAGAATTAGCTTTAAGATCGCATCTAAATCATACGAGAAACGTTTCTTTCAAACTGCTCCACTGTGTGCTCGTTCACCATGGGAAGCTGCATCTATGTTTACATTCTGCGAGTCTGACACACGTTTCTACAAAAAGCTGCGTTTGGATATCCCTGAGTGAATACGAGTATAGGTTTAATTAGAAATATCGGGCTCTAAAACAAAAACGGAGCTATGTAGCAGAATGATTGTCAAGGTGTATGTTCAACTTACAGAGCTAAACAGATGTGTGAATGAAGCAGTTCAGAAACACTTTGTTTGGAGAATCTGGAAGGAGATAATTCCAGCCATATACAGGCTCATAAGATTTAGCGGTAAGATTACGTCTAAACCACAGAGGAAACGTCTCTTTCAAACTGCTCTGCTGTGTTTGGTTCACGTTAGGATGTTGCATCTTTGTTTAGATTCAGCGAGTTAGAAACAGGTTTCTTCTAAAACCTGCTTTTGTATATTCCTGGGTTATTGGGAGTATAGGGTGTAATGAGACATATCTGGCTGTATAACAAAACGGAGCTATGTGGAAGAATGATTGTCAAGGTGTGAATTCAACTTACAGAGTTAGACAGATGTGTGAATGTAGCAGTTCAGAAACCCTTTCCTTGGAGAATCTGGAAAGAGATATTTCCAGCCATATACAGAGTCTTAAGAATTAGCTTTGAGATCGCATCTAAATCATACGAGAAACGTCACTTTCAAAGTGCTCCACTTTGTGTTCATTCACCTTAGGAAGTTGCATCTATGTTTAGATTTTGCGAGTTAGAAACACGTTTCTCCAGAATGCTGCGTTTGGATATTCCTAAGTGAAAGGGATTATAGGTTTTAATGAAAATACCTGGCTCTAAAACAAAAACGGAGCTTTGTAGCAGAATGATTCTCAACGTGTACATTTAAAGTACAGAGTTATACATTTGTGTGAATGTAGAAGTTCACTAACCATTTCTTTGGAGAATCTGGAAAGAGATATTTGCAGCAATTTACAGACTCTTAAGAATTAGCTATAAGATTGCGTCTAAATCACTTTAGAAACGTCTCTTTCAAACCTCTCTCATGTGTGTTCGTTCAACTTCGGAAGTTGCATGTATGTTTAGAATCAGCGAGTTAGAAACACGTTTCTCCAAATAGCGGCGTTTGGATATTACTGAGTGAATGGGAGTATAGGGTTTAATGAGAAATATCTGGCTCTAAAACAAAAACGGAGCTATGTAGCAGAATGATTGTCAAGGTGTATATTAAACTTACAGAGTTAAACAATTGTGTGAATGTAGCAGTTCACTAACCGTTTCTTTGGAGAATCTGGAAATAGATAATTCCAGCCATATACAGGCTCATAAGATTTAGTGGTAAAATCGCGTCTAAACCACAGGAGAAACGTCTCTTTCAAACTGCTCTGCTGCGTTTGGTTCACATTAGTAAGTTGCATCTATGTTTAGATTCAGCGAGTTAGAAACAGGTTTCTTCTAAAAGCTGCGTTTGGATATTCCTGGGTTATTGGCAGTATTGGGTGTAAGGAGACATATCTGGCTCTAAAACAAAAACGGAGCTATGTACCTGAATGATTGTCAAGGTGTATATTCAACATATAGAGTTAAACAGATGTGTGATTGTAGCAGTTCAGAAACCCTTTCTTTGGAGAATCTGGAAAGAGATATTTCCAGCGTTAAACAGGCTCACAAGAATTAGGCGTTGGATCGAGTCTAAACCACAGGAGAAACGTCTCTTTCAAACTGCTCTGCTGTGTTTGGTTCACATTAGGAAGTTGCATCTATTTTTAGATTCAGCGAGGTAGAAACACGTTTCTCCAAATAGCGGCGTTTGCATATTCCTGAGTGAATGGGAGTATAGAGTGTAATGAGAAACATCGGGCTGTACAACAAAAACGGAGCTATGTAGCAGAATGAATGTCAAGGTGTATATTCACCTTAGAAAGTTAAAAAGATATGTGAATTTAGCAGTTCAGAAAACCTTTCATTGGCGAATCAGGAAAGAGATATTTCCAGCCATAAACAGGCTCGTAAGAATTAGCGGTAAGATCACGTCTAAACCACAGGAGAATCGGCTCTTTCAAACTGCTCTCTTATGTGTTCGTTCACCTTCACATGTTGAATCTATGTGTAGATTCTTCGAGTTAGAAACACGTTTCTCCAATAAGCTGAGTTTCGATATTCCTGAGTGAATGGGAGTATAGGGTGTAATGAGAAATATCTGGCTCTAAAACAAAAACGGAGCTATGTAGAAGAATGATTGTCAAGGTGTGTATTCAACTTACAGAGTTAGACAAATGAGTAAATGTAGCAGTTCACAAACCCTTTCCTAGGAGAATCTGGAAAGAGATATTTCCAGCCATATACAGGCTCATAAGAGTTAGATTTTAGATCGCGTCTAAACCCCAGGAGAAACGTCTCTTTCAATCCGCTCTGCTCTGTGTTCGTTCACCTTAGGAAGTTGCATCTATGTTTAGATTCATCGAGGTAGAAACACGTTTCTTATAAAATCTGCGTTTGGATAATCCTGAGTGAATGATATATAGGGTGTAATGAGAAATATCTGGCTCTAAATCAAAAACGGAGCTATGTAGCAGAATGATTGTCAAGGTATATATTCAACATATAGAGTTAAACAGATGTGTGAATATAGCAGTTCAGAAACACTTTCCTTGGAGAATCTGGAAAGAGATATTTCCAGCCATATGCAAGTCCATAAGAATTAGCTTTAAGATCGCGTCTAAAAACAGGAGAAACGTCTATTTCAAACTGCTCTGCTCTGTGTTCGTTCACTTAAGGAAATTGCATCTACGTTTAGATTCAGTGAGTTAGAAACAGGTTTCTTCTAAAATCTGAGTTTGGATATTCCTGGGTTATTGGGAGTATAGCGTGTAATGAGAAATATGTGGCTCTAAAACAAAATCGGAGCTATGTAGAAGAATGATTGTCAAGGTGTGTATTAAACTTACAGAGTTAAACAATTGTGTGAATGTAGCAGTTCACTAACCCTTTCTTTGGAGAATCTGGAAAGAGATATTTCCAGCCATATACAGACTATTAAGAATTAGTTTTAAGATTGCATCTAAATCATACGAGAAACGTCTCTTTCAAACTGCTCCACTGTGTGTTTGTTCACCTTCGGAAGTTGCATCTATGTTTAGAGTGAGTGAGTTAGAAACACGTTTCTCCAAATAGCGGTGTTTGGATATTCCTGAGTG
>NW_022442574.1:0-1865 GCF_009761245.1 Sapajus apella
GACCTGGGTTTTTTTTGGGTGGTAAGCTCTTAATTGCTGCCTCAACTTCAGACCTTGTTATGGGTCTGTTCAGGGTTTCGGCTTCTTCCTGGTTTAGGCTTGGCAGGAGGCAAGTGTCTAGGAATTTATCCATTTCTTCCAGGTTTATTAGTTTGTGTGCATAGAGTTGTTTGTAATAATATCTGATGATGGTTGGAATTTCTGTGGAATCTTTGGTGATATCCCCTTTATCATTTTTTATTGCATCAATTTGGTTATTCTCTCTTTTCTTTTTTATTAATCTGGCTAGTGGTCTGTCTATTTTGTTGATCTTTTCAAAAAACCAGCTCCTGGATTTATTGATTTTTTGAAGGGTTTTTTGTGTCTCTATCTCCTTCAGTTCTGCTCTGATCTTAGCTATTTCTTGTCTTCTGCTAGACACTGATTTTTTTTGATCTTGCTCCTCTAGCTCTTTCAGTTTTGACAATAGGGTGTCAATTTTTGATCTCCCCTTGCTTCTCATATGGGCACTAATTGCTATATGCTTTCCTCTAGAGAGTGCTTTAAATGTGCCCCAGAGATTCTGGTATGTTGTGTCTTCATTCTCGTTGGTTTCGAAGAACATCTTTATTTCTGTCTTCATTTCATTGTTTATCCAGTCAACATTCAAGAGCAAGTTGTTCAGTTTCCATGAAGCTGTGCGGTTCTGGGTTAGTTTTTGAATTCTGAGTTCTAACTTGATTGCACTGTGGTCTGAGAGACTGTTTGTTACGATTTCCGTTCTTTTGCATTTGCTGAGGAGTGATTTACTCCCAATTATGTGGTGAATTTTAGAGTAGGTGTGATGTGGTGCTGAGAAGAATGTATATTCTGTGGATTTGGGGTGGAGAGTTCTGTAAATGTCTATTAGGTTTGCTTGGTCCAGGTCTGAGTCCAAGTCCTGGATATCCTTGTTAATTTTCTGTCTGGTTGATCTGTCTAATGTTGACAATGGGGTGTTAAAGTCTCCCACTATTATTGTGTGGGAGTCTAAGTCTCTTTGTAAGTCATTAAGAACTTGCCTTATGTACCTGGGTGCTCCTGTATTGGGTGCATATATATTTAGGATCGTTAGCTCTTCTTGTTGCATTGATCCTTTTACCATTATGTAATGTCCCTCTTTGTCTCTTATGATCTTTGTTGCTTTAAAGTCTAATTTATCAGAGATGAGAATTACAACTCCTACTTTTTTTTTTGCTCTCCATTTGCTTGGTAAATCTTCTTCCATCCCTTTATTTTGAGCCTTTGTGTATCCTTGCATGTGAGATGGGTTTCCTGGATACAGCACACCGATGGCTTTTGTCTTTTTATCCAATTTGCCAGTCTGTGTCTTTTGATTGGGGCATTTAGTCCATTTACATTTAGGGTTAATATTTTATGTGTAAATTTGATACTGCCATTTTGATGCTAGCTGGCTGTTTTGCCCTTTAGTTGAGCTGGTACTTGTTGTTCCTTTATATGTGTAGAGCCTCTTTCAGGAGCTCTTGTAAAGCTGGCCTGGGGGTGATGAAATCTCTGAGTACTTGCATGTTCCCAAAGGATTTTATTTTTCCTTCACTTATGAAGCTTAGTTTGGCTGGATAGGAGATTCTGGGTTGAAAGTTCTTTTCTTTAAGGATGTTGAATATTGGCCCCCACTCTCTTCTGTCTTGTAGGGTTTCTGCTGAGAGATCTGCTGTGAGTCTGATGAGCTTCCCTTTATGGGTAACCCGACCTTTCTCTCTAGCTGCCCTTAGTATTTTCTCCTTCATTTCGACCCTGGTGAATCTGACGATTATGTGCCTTGGGGTTGCTCTTCTTGACGAATATCTCTGTGGTGTTCTCTGTATTTCCTGGACTTGAATGTT
>NW_022442574.1:1965-4369 GCF_009761245.1 Sapajus apella
TTAGTTTCTTTGCATTTGTTTAGAACATGTTCTTTAAGTTCACAGAAGTTTCTTACTACCCACCTTCTGAAGTCTGATTCTGTCATTTCATCACACTCGTTCTCCCTCCAACCTTGTTCCCTTGCTGGTGAGGAGTTGTGATCCCTTGTAGGAGGAGAGGTGTTCTGGTTTCGGGTGTTTTCATCCTTTTGGCGCTGGTTTCTTCCCATCTTTAAGGATTTATCCACCTGTCGACTTTGTAGTTGCTGGCTTTCAGATTGGGTCTCAAATCTTTCAGATTGACGTTCTGTTTGTTGATGATGAGGTTATTTCTGTTTCTTGGTTTTCCTTCTGACAGTCTGGCCCCTCTGCTGTAGGTCTGCTGAGGTTCACTCCAGGCCCTGCTTGCCTGGGGTTCACCTGCAGCAGCTGCTGAACAGTAAGGGTTGTTACCAGTTTTCTTCTTCTGCTATCTTTGTCCCAGAAGGATACCCGCCTAGTGTCAATCTGATCTCTCTTTTATGAGGTGTCTCTTTGGATATATAGGGGTCAGGGGCTGCTTGAGGAGACGGTCTCTTCTTTATAGGAGCTCAAATGCTGAGCTGTGAGCTCTGTTGTTGTTCATTCAGAGCTGCTGGGCAGGTACTTTTAGGTCTGCTGCAGCAGAACTCATAAACTGCTTTTTGTTCCCAGGTGCTTTGTCCCAGGGATTTAGGGCTTTATTTATGAGTTTCCGTTATGCTGCCGCCTTCTTTTTTTTTTTTTCCTGCAGACCTGCCTGGCCCAGCAAGGAGGTAGCCTAGTCACTGTCGGCCTATAAAGGCTTTGCTGAGCTGCTGTGGGCTCCGCCCAGCTGCTGAGTGAACTTCCCTGCAGTCCTGTTTATATGGGTGTAGTTAGAACTGCTTTGGCAATGGTGGCCCGCCTCTGTTGAGGCGGAGTCTCTCTGCTGTGGCGGGTTGCCTTGGCAATGGCCGGCTGCCTCAGCAATGGCGGGTTGCCTTGGCAACGGCGGGCTGCCTCAGCAATGGTGGGTTGCCTTGGCAACGGCGGGCTGCCTCAGTATTGGCCAACTACCTTGGTCGTGGCGGGCTGCCCCAGTAATGGTAGACGCCCCTCCCCCACAGAGCTGGATCGTCCCGGGTTCAGCTGCATTTGCTGTGAAACTCTCAATCCAGAGTTTCTGGTTGCTGTTCTTTTGTGGGGATGGGATCAGCCAAGCCTGATCGCCTGGCTCCCTGCCTCAGAGTCTTTTTTAAGTTTGTGTTCCAGTCACCTGTTGAAGAGGCGCCGGGGTCTGTTTGTTTTCCCCTGTGGCCACCCACTGCGCTGGCTTAAACAGCGGCACTGAGTTTTGTGGCGCTTTTTTTTTTTTTCCCTGGAATCTACTGTCCTGGTTCTCTGCTCAGTCTCGTTTTTGAACCGGCGAGTGGGCGACTTCCCGTGGCTCCAATTGCCAGCCAGAAGGACACCCGGACCGGTGTATTTTGTACGGAGAACCGCGGCTCCGGGGCGCCGACAAAGCAGCCGTGCGGGGCAAAGCAGCGGGGCCGGCCGGCACAGCTGCGCTGGCCGAAACAGCCGCGCTGGCAACCGTGGAGCTCCTCCGTCCGGGAATTTCCTAGTCTGTGGGCAATAAAAACGTGGCGTCCACTCACCCTCTGCACTTTCACTGGGAGCTGCAATCCTGAGCTTTTCCTAAACGGCCATCTTGGATCCTCCCCCAGCTCTGAATTTCTTTCTTAACATGTTCAGTTTTATTGCTGAGACTTTCCAGAGCATTTTGCATTTCTTTATATATGTTCATTGTTTCCTGAAGTTTTGATTGTTTTTTAGTTATGCTATCTATTTCCTTGAATATTTCTCCCTTCACTTCTTGGATAGTTTTTTGGATTTCATTACATTGGACTTTGCTTTTCTCTGGTGCCTCCCTGATTAGCTTAATAACTAACCTCCTGAATTCTTTTTTCAGGTACATCAGGGATTTCTTGGTTTGGATCCATTGCTGGTGAGCTAGTGTGATTTTTGGGGGGTGTTAAAGTCCTTGTTTTGTCATATTACCAGAGTTGGTTTTCTGGTTCCTTCTCTTTTGGGTAGACTCTGTCAAAGTGAAGGTCTGGGCCTGAAAGCTGTGGTTCAATTTGAAGCACCATGCCCTTTCCACTGTGTCCCCCCAATAACCCCCAGACTATTTCCAGGCAGAGAGAGATATGGGCTTGAAAACATGCCCCAAAGTACCGGGATCCAAGCTGTGGAAGAAAATGGCTTGGTTCTTCCCCTGCCAGTGGAGGCTGCATATCAGATTCACATCTTTCCCCAAGTTCTGGCCAGGACTCTTCTCTCCCTGTTGAAATTGTTACAAAGTTCAGCTAGAGATTTGGTTCTCCCTCTGTAGTTTTACCCCCTGCTCCTCTCCCATTGGATC
>NW_022442575.1:0-4368 GCF_009761245.1 Sapajus apella
TATATACATATATGTATATATTTATTATATTACATTAATATAATATACACATATACATATATACATACATATATAATGTGTATATATAATATATGTATAAATAATATATACACAGGCATGTATAGACATGTATATATTACATATGTAATATGTAATCATCATGCTTGTGATTAGGTTATATCATATAAGATCCAGTCTTAGTAGACTGGAGAAAGAGACTCTCTTGATGGCCTTCAAGAAGCAAACAATTAACCAGGCACAGTAGCTAGTGCCTTTAATCCCATAATCGCAGTTACTCAGCAGGCCGAGGCAAGGGAATTGCCTGAGCCCAGAAGTTGGAAACCAGCCTAGAAAATGTGTCGAAATGCCATCTCCTTAACAAAAAATTGGAGCAAACAACTATGTTGTGAACTGCCTATGGAGAGCGTTACATGGGAGAGAAGAAGCAGCAGGCAATCTCTGGGACTGGAAAGTGTCCTCTAGCCAACAGAAAGCCAAGGTCCTCAGTCACATAACACAAGAAGATGAATTTTGCACATGACCTGAATGAGCTTGGAAACAGATTCTCCCCCAGTGAAGCCTCCATCTGAGAACACAGCCTCACCAACATTGATTGAAGACTCATGAGACTGTGATAGTCAAAATGCTGAGATAGTTCCCAAGATTCCCCATCCCAACATACACACCTCTTCTCCCAGTTAATCCATTAAACACTAATTTAGGTGCTACCATGAAGGAACTTTGCAGATGCAATTAAATTCTCAAATGAGTTGACCTTAAGATAGGGAGACTGTCCTATGCTGGCCTAAGCTAATCAGGTGAGCCTTTGAAAGGCATTGGGACCTTCCTGGAGAGATTTGATGTGTGAGGAGTATTCAATACATGGGAGATTCTCCATTGCTGGTTTTAAGATTGAGGAGGTCTTGTGTCAAAGAATGCAGAAAGCCTTCGTGGGCTGAGAACTGTCCCTGGCTAACAGCCAGCAAAGAAACTCAGGCTTCATCTCTATAACCATAGGAACTAGATTTTGCTTGGAAAATCTGAGGTCCATGAGACATTTTGATTTTAGCTATGTGAGACCCTCAACAGAGAATCTAGTCACACTGTGCTCAGATTTTGACCTGTAGAACAGTGTGCTAATAAATGGGTGGTGTTGTCTAAGTTGCTAAATTCATAGTGATTTGCCTAATTTGTTACACAGCAGTAGAAAACATGTACTTCTCATTTGTGATATAAGTTGAGTCCATCTCAATTAAATAGAAGTGAAAATATTCAGTACAATGTCCGGAATATAGAAGACACTAAATATTTGTAGGCCTTTTTTCCCACAGGACTTCTGAAATACAGAATTTCTTCTTCCATCATTGTCAAAGTGATCAGATAACATTTGCAAGAAGAAGCGTGCACCATCCGGAACAAGTTAAACAAAAAATACTATGCAGCAATCTACTGAAATACAGCACTGTCAAACCATTTCTTGGATCCCTCTGATAATCCAGGGATCAAAACAAAGAAAACAAGTCACTAACTTTATCTGCATGTCTTAGAATTGGCATAAAAAGAATTTAAGTTTCTATCCTGGTTCTTAAAAGGCAGAAACGTAATATCTCATCTTTTAAACTATTTGACAATGTTGCTATTTCTCCAGCTTCCCAGTCTTTTACTCACTAAAGGCCAAGGATACTGAGATCATGGGAAAGGGTTCAACAAATTGTCTCATGACTGACTCATAAACTTGGCAGCTGTAAATCTGTTTGTCATGTATATAAGATGATCTCTGTGTTGAGAATTCAAATGTTTAAATTCTGGTTTATGTATCACAGATAATTTGAGCATTGGTTGCAAGGTTTTGGGATACATTCCAAAGTAAGTGTGTATTGTCTGAAATTTAGAAATTCTCCTATCACTTAAAGCTTCTCACTTTCTGTTTTAAGAGAAGTTTTGAACTGAGTGCAATGACCTATAACTGTAATCCCAGCACTTTGGGAGGCCACAATGGGAGAATGTCTTGAGGCCAGGAGTTCAAGACCAGCCTGGGCAACATAGCAAGACTCCACATCTACAAAAAAAAAAAAAAAAAAAGAAAGTTTATTCAATTAGGTAAGTGTGGTGATTCAGGTCTGCAGTCCCAGCTACTCAGGAGACTGAGGTGGGAGGATTGCTTGAGCCCAGGAATTTGAGGCTGCAGTGAGCTAAGAAGATACCACTGCACTCCTGCCTGGGTGACAAAGTGAGACACTATCTGTTAAAAAACAAAACAAAAAACAAAATTATGCATCGAACTCCTACTAGTTGAGACCTGTTTGTACGATGCCAGAGATGGCTCCATATCATTTGTAAAAATAAATGATTCTAACTCACATACATGTTCGTTGGCCATTTTAGTGTGTTGGTTTTTAAAATTTATAAGCGATCTTGACCATTTCAGGATCCCAGGTACCATGAATGAAACAGATGTATTTAAACTTGCTCTTTAATAGTGAAGAAAGATTCAGCATACTACAGGCTGATTTCACCAGGGTTCTGATTAGTTTGGGGGCATTACAGAACGGTACCTTGTAAAGGAAAGATTTCTTTTTCATTAGAAACACATTTGAATAATGAAAAAAAGATACTTTTTCAAGTTTGTGATGTTAAGAGATAGGGTAGGATAGGATGTCCCAGAATTTTTACTCATGCAAAGCCTTTACTTATGGCCTTGTGGAGATAATTGTATCCTTTACAAGATACATTTTTTAAGGCAGTGAGCTGTTTTATGTTGGCTGTGAGCTTATCATAACAAAGATTTAATTTTTTAGCAAGTATGTTTGCTTTTGAATGGAAAAACAGTCCAATATTCATTCAAGCAAGAATGTTTTGTAGTTAAAAAAAAAGAACAAAAAAAAACTTTTATGCCTCAAACAATGGCTCACGCCTATAATCCCAGCACTTTGGAAGGCAGGTGGGTGGATCATCTGTGGTTAGAAGTTTGAGACCAGACTGGCCAACATGGTGAAACCCATCTCTACTAAAAATGCAAAAAATTAGCCAGACGTGGTGGCGGGTGCCTGCAGCTACTCAAGAGGCTGAGGTAAGAGAATCACTTGAACCTGGGGGGTGGAGGTTGCAGTGAGCCGAGATCACGCCTCTGCACTCCAGTCTGGGTGACAGAGTGAGACTATGTGTTAAAAAACCAACAAATGAATGAAAAAGAAAACCCTACAGACCACAAAGCTGATCCAATGTGGTGCTGAAGTTATTCCTCAAAGCTTCTATATCTAAATGTATGACATTAATAAACATAGCTAAATTCAACAAAAGCATTACTGTAACATCATATACAAGCTAACATATTTATTTACACCTTTATGGTTTTAAGCCATAATATTCAACAAATACTTGCTTCATGCATAAATATGATATTAAAATTTGTTTGCCTTTGCTTTATATTTTGTTCTGGTTCTTAATGAAATTTTTTTCTATATCTACTTTGGCTATGTGTACAATAATTCAGCCACATTTATTTCATATTGTGGCTCACTAAACTACACCCTGAAATACTGCAGTGGCATTTGCTTTACTGTATTATGTGACCTCCAATTACTGGTGTATGTGCTGGGTAGCTTCCTGCTATATGTCAGTGTTGAATGACAACAAAACATTTCTTTTGAAATTTGTAATTTCCATTTTTCAGGATTAAAGGCTAAAAGTTTTGCATATTCAGAATGTATGCCTTCCTGCTAGATTACAGTATTCAGTATTTACATTGTCCAAATACTACATTTTCCCTCACAATACTAATTTCAATACTTGCTTGATAACATGCACTCATCCCCATTCCCATACACGAATTTCATTATAAATTGGAGGTATAGCTTATATACCAGCAAATGTCAGTTAATAGAGTATTTCTGGTTAGGGGATTTGGTGAAAGATCTCAAAGTAATGTTTGAGCTGGACTGCGGTTGATGGCCTGGAAGTAACATAGACAGAAGTGACTGAGCAAATAAAAGCAGATCTTTGAGGAAGTGTCTCAAAGGTAGGAAAGTTCACAGCATAATTGTGTTCCTGCTGTAACTCAGAAGACTAAAATCAGTGTGTATGAAAGGAATTTTAGGAGGTAAAATTAAAAAGCTTGACTGGAGCCAGGTCATGGAAGCCCTTAAATGACAAGCTATGGATACAGAAGTGTATTTTGTAAGAAATTGGGAGCCATCGAAGGTTTCTTTGATTTTTTTTTTGTAGAACAGAAATAATACAATCATGCTGCCCTTTAAAAAAGATTAATCTGGCAACAGTACTTTAAGTGAATTAGAGAGGAGAGAGCTGGCAGGTAGCAACACCTGCAGAGAGGCCAACAGGTGCAGATAATGTGCCATAAAGGTAAGA
>NW_022442576.1:0-310 GCF_009761245.1 Sapajus apella
GGCTGCCTCAGCAATGGCGGGTTGCCTTGGCAATGGCAGGCTGCCTCTGCATTGGCTGACTAACTCCGTAGTGGTGGGCTGCCTCGGTAATGGTGGATGCCCCTCCCCCCACAGAGCTGGACCGTTCCGGGTTCAGCTGCGCTTGCTGTGAAACTCTCAATCCAGAGTTTCTGGTTGCTGTTCTTTTGTGGGGGTGGGTCCAGCTGAGCCTGATCGCCTGGCTCCCTGCCTCAGAGCTTTTTTTAAGTTGATGTTCTAGTCGTCTGTTGAAGAGGTGCCAGGGTCTGTTTGTTTTCCCCTGCGGCCACTC
>NW_022442576.1:410-3336 GCF_009761245.1 Sapajus apella
GCCGGCCAACACAGCCGTGCTGGCCGAAACAGCCACACTGGCGACCTGTGGAGCTCCTCCGCCTGGGAATTTCCTAGTCTGTGGGCAATAAAAATGCAGTGTCCACTCACCCTCTGTGCTTTCACTGGGAGCTGCAATCCTGAGCTGTTCCTAAATGGCCATCTTGGATCCTCCCCCGGCTGTGAGTTTTTCATAAATGGCTTTTATTATTTTGAGATACATTTCATTGACATCAAGTTTACTGAGAGTTTTTAGCATGAAGGGATGTTTAATTTTTTTGAAGGCCATTTATGCATCTATTGAGATGATCATGTATTTTTTGTCATTCATTCTGTTTATGTGATAGATTACGTGTATCAATATGCACATGTTGAACCAGCCTTTTATTCCAGGGATGAAGCCGGCTTGATCATGGTAGATAAGCTTTTTTATGTACTGCCAGATTCAGTTTACCAGTATTTTATTGAGTATTTTTGCATCCGTGTTCATCAGGGATATTGGCATGATTTTTGTTGTTGTTGTTGTTGTTGTTCTCCCAGCTTTTGGTATCAGAATGATGCTGGCCTCATAAAATAAGTTAGGGAGACGTCCCTCCATTTCAATTGTTTGGAATAGCTTCAGAAAGAATGCTACCAGATCCTCTTTGTACCTCTGGTAGAATTCGGCTGTGAATCTATCTGGTCCTGGGCTTTTTTTGGTTGGTAGGCTATTAATTAGTGCCTCAATTTCAGAAATTGTTATTGACTATTCAGGGATTCAAATTCTTTCCTGTTTAGTCTTGGTAGGATATATGTGTCAAGAAATTTATCCATTTCTTCTAGTTTTTCTAGTTTATTTGTGTAGGGGTGTTTATAGTAGTCTCTGATGGTAGTTTTTATTTCTGTGGGATCAGTGGTGATATTCTCATTAACGCTTTTTATTGTGTCTATTTGATTCTTCTCTATTTCTTCTTTATTAGTCTGGCTAGCAATCTATCTACTTAATTAATCTTTTCAAAAAAGAAAAAAACAGCTCCTAAATTCATTGAGTTTTTTGAAGATTTGTCATGTCTCTACCTCCGTCAGTTCTGCTCTGATCTTAGTTATTTCTTGTTTTCTGCTAGATTTTGAATTTGTTTGCTCTTGCTTCTCTAGCTCTTTTAATTGTGATGGTAGGGTGCCAATTTTAGATCTTTCCTGCTTTCTCTTGTGGGTATTTAGTGCTATAAATTTCCCCCTAAACACTGCTTTAAATATATCCCAGAGATTCTGGTACATTGTGCCTTCATTCTCATGTTTTTTGGAGAATGAATGTCTTTATCTCTGGTTTCATGTCATTATTTATCCAGTAGTCATTCAGGAGCAGGTTATTCAGTTTCCATGGAGTTGTGTGGTTTTGAGTTTTCAAATCCTGAGTTCTAATTTGATTGCACTGTCTTCTAAGAGACTGTTTATTGTGATTTCCGTCCTTTTGTATTTGCTGAGGAGTGATTTACATCCAATTATGTGGTCAATTTTAGAGTAAGTGCAATGTCGTGCTGAGAAGAATGTATATTCTGTTGATTTGGGGTGTAGAGCTCTGTAGATGTCTATTAGGTCTGCGTGGTCCAGAGCTGAGTTCAAGTCCTGAATAACTTTGTTAACTTTATGCCTCCTTGATCTGTTTAATATTGACAGTGGGGTGTTAAAGTCTCCCACTATTATTGTGTGGGAGTCTCTCACTGTAGGCCTCTAAGAACCTGCTTTATGAATTTGGGTGCTCCTGTATTGAGTGCATATATATTTAGAATAGTTAGCTCTTCTTGTTGCTTTGATCCCTTTACCATTATGTAATGACATTATTTGTCTTTTTTGATCTTTGTTGGTTTAACTTCTGTTTTGTCAGAGACTAGGATTGCAACCCCTGCTTTTTTTTTTTTTTTTTTTTGGTTTTCCATTTGCTTGGTGTATCTTCCTCAATCCTTTATTTTGAGCCTATGTGTGTCTTTGTATGTGAGACAGGTTTCCTGAATACAGCACACCAATGTGTCTTGACTCTTTATCCTATTTGCCAGCTTGTGTCTTTTAATTGGGTCATTTAGCCTGTATACATTCAAGATTAATATTGTTCTTTGTAAATTTGATCTGTCATTATGATGCTAGCTTGTCATTTTGTCTGTTAGTTGATGTAGTTTCTTCATATTGTCAATGGCCTTTACAGTTTAGTATGTTTCTGCAGTGGCTGGTACTGGTTTTTCCTTTCCATATTAAGTACTTCCTTCAGGAGCTCTTGTAAGGCAGGCTTGGTGGTGACAAAATCTCTCAGCAGTTGCTTGTCTGTAAAGGATTTTATTTCTCCTTCACTTATAAAGCTTAGTTTGGGTGGATATGAAATTCTGGGTTGAAAATTATTTTCTTTAAGAATGTTGGGTATTTACTCCCCCTCTCTTCTGGCTTTTGGGGTTTCTGCAGAAAGATCCACTGTTAGTCTGATGGGCTTCCTTTTGTGGGTAACCCAACCTTTCTCTCTGGCTGCACTTAACATTTTTTCCTTCATTTCAACCTTGGTAAATCTGATGTTTATAAGTCTTTGGGTTGCTCTTCTTAAGGAGTATCTTTGTGGTGTATTTCTTGAATTTGAATGTTGGCCTGTCTTGCTAGGTTAGGGAAGTTTTCCTGGATAATACCTTGAAGGGTGTTTTCCAACTTGGTTCCATTTTCCCTATCGCTTTTAGGTACACCAATCAAATGTAGGTTTTCACATAGTCCCTTATTTCCTGGAGGCTTTGTTCATTCCTTTCATTCTTTTTTTTTTTTTTTGTCTTCACACTTTATTTTATTAAGTTGATCTTCAATCTCTGATATTCTTTCTTCCACTTAATCGACTTGGCTATTGATACTTGTGTATGCTTTACGAAGTTCTTATGCTGTGTTTTTCAGCTCCATCAGGTCATTTATGTTCTTCTCTA
>NW_022442576.1:3436-4366 GCF_009761245.1 Sapajus apella
CTCATGCTGTGTTTTTCAGCTCCATCAGGTCATTTATGTTCTTCTCTAAATTGGTTATCCTAGTTAGCAATTCCACTAAACTTTTTCAGTTCTTAGCTTCATTGCATTTGGTTAGAACATGATCTTTTAGCTCAGAGGAGTTTGTTATTACCCAACTTCTGAACCCTACTTCTGTCAATTTGTCAAACTCATTCTCCATCCAGTTTTGTTCCCTTCCTGGCAAGGAGTTGTGATACTTTGGAGGAAAAGAGGCATCCTGGTTTTGAAATGTTCAGCCTTTTTGTGCTGGTTTTTCCTCATCTTTGTAGATATATCTGCCTTTGGTCTTTGATGTTGGTGACCTTCAGATGGCGTTTGTGTGTGAAGGTCCTTTTTGTTGATGTTGATGCTATTACTTTATGTTTGTTTGGTTTCCTTCTGGCAGTCAGGCCTCTCTGCTGCAGGTCTGATGGAGTTTGCTGGAGGTCCACTTCAGACCCTGTTTGCCTGGGTATCACCAGTGGAGGCTGCAAAACAGCAAAGATTGCTGCCTATTCCTTCCTCTGGAAGCCTTGCTCCAGAGGGGCACCTGCTAGTTGCCAGCCAGAGCTCTCCTGTATGAGGTGTTTGTCGACCCCTGCTGGGAGGTGTATCCCAGTCAGGAGGCACGGGGGTCAGGGATGCACTTGAGACAGTCTATCCTTAGCAGAGCTTCAGTGCTGTTCTGGGAGATCCACTGCTGTCTTCAGAGCAGGCAGGCAAGAACATTTAAGTCTGCTGAACCTGTGCACACAGCTGCCCTGTCCCCCAGGTGACTCTGTCCCAGAGAGATGGGGGCTTTATCTATAAGCCCCTGACTGGGCTGCTGCTTTTCTTTCAAAGATGGCCTGACCAGAGAGAAGGAATCCAGAGAGTCAGACTGGTTACAGCAGCTTTGCTGAGCTGCAGTAA
>NW_022442577.1:0-4366 GCF_009761245.1 Sapajus apella
TCACGTGCGGGCGCTGTCACGTGACACCAGGTCACGTGGGGCGGTCGTGCCTGGCGCACCTGGGCTGGGGTTTCGCGGCTCTGCGGTCCTGGCGCGCTGGCGCAGCCTCGGAGCCCACTGCGCCGGGAGGCTGGGATGGTGAGGGCAACGGGCCGGGCAGGAGAGGGAACGGCCTGGGCTGGGGCCGCTGTCCCTGCTGCCCTCAGGCTCAGCCTGTCTCCTCGTTTTTTTCGCTGCAGAGGAACCGGATGACCCCCGACCAGGAGCGGGCGCCGGCGTCCGAGCCCGTGTGGGAGCGGCCGTGGTCGGTGGAGGAGATCCGTAGGAGCAGCTAGAGCTGGTCGCTGGCGGCCGACGCTGGCGTGAGAGGCGGGCCCGGGGACGCGAGGGCGGCGGGGGTGACGCTCGGCCTGCGCGCGGGAGGACAGGGCCGCGACTGCCCCTGTACCCGGGCCGTCGGGTTGCCTGCACTCTTAGGAACACAGGCCCCTCATAGCCCTGGAGAATGCCAGCCTGGCAGCCCCCGGCCACCGGGGAGAGCGGCGGACCCGGACCGCGGCCCAGACGCGGCGGTTTCTGGGGGTTTCTGGCAGTGCCGCTCAGCTCCATCCAGAGGGGAGATCCCTTTCCGCCACGCTGAGGGATTGCTCCAGCACTAGCGAGGCGATTCTTGTTGGGACCTGGACTAAGTGGGGCGGGAGACAAGCCAGTATGTGGATATCCTTTAGTGAGATTCTTCATGTCGGGGGCCCAAAAAGCTCCCTCAAAACTGTAATTCCAGAGTCCTAAATGAATAGGATTTTTGAATAAGAGTGGTAGCTGGTTATCTGACCCTTGCTCTGTGATCTCTGTAGACTGATAACCAAAGATGACTTTTAAAAAGAGACAGGGTTTTGCCCTGTCACCCAGGCTGGAGTGCAGATGGCTCGATCTTAGCTCACTGCATCCTCCGGGGCTCAGGTGATCCTCCTACCTCAGCCACCTGAGTAGCTGGGACTATAGGCAGGCTCCACCACACCTGATTTATTTACTTTTAGTAGAGACAGGGGCCTTGCTATGTTGTCCAGACTGGTCTCCAGCTCCTGGCCTCTAGCGATCACCCCACCTCAGCCTCCCAAAGTGCTGGGATTACAAGGTGGACCACCATACCATTAGCTCACTGCCACTCTTTTGATGAGCTTTGTTAGTGATTTTCAGTGTCTCTTGGTTTTAGTAGTTGTCAAAAGGAGCATTCAGACTGGACGCGGCGGTTGACGCCATCCGTCTGACACTCTCGCAAGATCTCCGCTGTGATCCCCCAGAAGCCCTTGACTGCCCTGTAGAAGGCACAGAACGCAGGCGCACACTCCGTCCCGCCCTTGCAGTGTCCTTTCGCCCTCCATGAATAAATCAAATGAAGCAAACATGTTTTTTTGAAGGCAAATTCTGTGCCGAGGACCATCCCAAGTGATTCATATGTCCTCACAAAATAGATATTATTTAGATACAGAAGTGATTCTCATAAGACATAGCAGGGCATATGACGTATGATTACTCCTTTGCCACATATTTTTTTCTAAAGATTGAGTAAATAGGCCGACGGCGGGGGATCCCGCCTGTGATCCCAACACTTTGGGTGGCCGAGGCGGGTGGATCACGAGGTCAATAGATCTAGGCAATCCTGGCTAACACGTGAAACCCTACTCTACTAAAAATACAAAAAATTAGATGGGGTGGTGGCACGCGCCTGTAATCCCAGCTACTTAGGAGGCTGAGGCAGGGGAATCGCTTGAACCTGGGAGGCGGAGGTTGCAGTGAGTCGAGATCACGCCACTGTACTCCAGCCTGGGTGACAGAGCGAGACTCCGTCTCAAAAAATAAAAAAAAGGATGAGTAAATTAATATTCAGGGCCCAGATGCTTTTTTTCTTTCTTTTCTTTTCTTTTTTCTTTGAGACAGGATCTGGCCCTGTTGCTCAGGCTGGAGTGCAGTGGAACAATTTCAGCTGGGGGCAACCTCTGCCTCCTGGGTTCAAGTGATTCTCCTGCCTCAAACTGCTGAGTAGCTGGGATTACGTACATACATGTCCCATGATACCCGGTTTTAAAATTTTTTTTGTGGAGACAGGTCTTGCTGTGTTGCCCAGACTGTTCTCAAACTGGGCACAAGCAATCCTCTTACCTCACCTGAGATTACAAGCGTGAGTCACCACATCCAGCCTACAGCCCAGATTATAACTCACATTATTTACTTGTGACCAGTTGTTAAAATAGTGCTTCTTTCTGTCTCAGTTTCGACAGAGGTCCTCCATACTTGGTTGGCAACTGCTTCCCCACATTCCCCGGCAAAGGAGAAGATCATAGCAGGGTTTTATGGATCCCACCCAAGAGTGGCTCCTACATGGGGCAAGGCAACCTCATTACAAAACAGCAGAAAGAGTAGATTCTGATGCAGAAGCTAAGACGACAATCATAGCCTGTGAGTGGAAGGGGAGCTGTGGAGAGGCCCACAAAACTCCCAGGAGGAAGTCAGCCTAGAACATGACCTCAGGCAGAAGGAGCCCTTAATTCTCCTGTCCCCTATTCCCTCACAATTCAGATACGCCCCTGAAGGAGACTTCATATGACTCAAAATGTAACTCAAACCACCATTTAAAATTATCTGAAGCTGACCAAGAAAGCTAAGGGACCTGTCTAGATTGCTCAGCTGGCCCACATAGCATATTTAAACAGATGGGGGACAAGGGAAAATAAAGCTGTTTATCAGTTGCCCACTGATTGTTCAACAGATGACTGTTTGCCTATTTCTGATCTGTCACATACATACAGCTGACTCCAAGACCCAGGAGAGCAGGGTTCTCTCCCGAGATCTCTCTGGTTCACTGCTGTACCCCCAGGTCCAGAGCACTGCCAGGCCCAGGTGCTCTGTACAGGCCTGTTGAATGAACAAATGTTCTCTATCACAGAAACTGTCAAAAGAGAATTGATGTTGTCATTGTTTTAAGCCATTAAGTTTTGGGTGCTCTCTGTATAGCAGGAGATAACTGATGCTGAGGCCTTGCTCCCAGGCCACTCTCCATCAGCAAGGCAGACCCCTGGCCTTGAATTCCCCTCGGCCTGCATGTGGCCTTGGGGGCACTTGTTCAGGCTGTCTTGTTCTAACCTGCTTTCAGCTCAGGCAAACACAGAGGAATGTGGGGGACACATCATAGAAGACACTTCCTGATGAAGAGGAAGGAGGGATAAACAGGAACACCTTAAAGAAAAGAAGGGATCTAATTTCAGCTTGAAGACACACATTTTTTTTATCCTTTACCAGCCAGCAGGACATGGGCAGCAGAGTGCAGACATCACAAACAGCAAGAGTGGCAGCAGTCCCCCGAGTAAGGGACACACAATGACCCATTACAGAGTTTAGGAAAAATAGAACTTTTATTCATATGCATTTTGTTTGGGGTTGGATTTTTTTTTTTTTTTTTTTTTTTGGACGTCTGACCCTTTCACCCAGGCGGGAGTGCAGTGGTGTGATCTTAACTTACTGCAAGCTCCGCCTCCCGGGTTCAAGTGATTCTCCTGCCTCAGCCCCAGAGTAGCTGGACTACAGGTGCCTGCCACCATGCCCAGTTTCACCATGTTGGCCAGGTTGGTCTCAAACTTCTGACTTCAAGTGATCCGCCCACCTCAGCCTCCCAGAGTGCTGGGATTATAGGCATGAGCCACTGTGCTCAGACATTCATATGTATTTTTGTCTCCCTTTTTAAATGTTTTGTATGCTTTATAATGTGTATTAAATCAATGTATATATAAGTTACAAATTAAAAGTACACACATATTCAAGTGTTTGCTCAAAAATATTTTACTGATAGGCAGGGCTACACCATCATAGACTATTAGAGGCCAGAGGAGAATGAGGCCTGGCCTGGGAGCCCTGTGCCTACTAGAAGCACATTACGATATCCATCCACTGACACCACAGGGCCTATTTGGGTCCTTCTTCTCCACCACACTTATCTTGCAGGTCTCCTTATTAAAGATTTTCCGGCAGTTGTGTCTGTCATAACCCACAGGTGTAGAAACACTGTCATTGAGACAAAACCAGAGCCTGTTAGAGGAGAAAGGGCCACCAGAACCCCCTCCTCAGTGCCACCCCTCTGTTCAGAAAGGCACCCACGCTCCAGCTGGCTGGAGTGCCTTCACCAACTTAAGGAAACCTCTTGACTGGCAGCCCCAGAGTGTGACCTCCAGGAACATGGACCAGTCTATACTGTAGAGTCACACAGCCCACCCCTACATTCCATCCTGCAGTCACAGAAGGTCAGCGGTAGGTGCTGACAGGCAGAGGCAAGTCTGGCTACTCTGGAGCTAGGCAGCTTGTTCCAGGCTGGCTC
>NW_022442578.1:0-554 GCF_009761245.1 Sapajus apella
AACACATTCTTCTAAGAGCTGCGTTTGAATATTCCAGAGTGAACGGGAATATAGGCAGTAATGAGAAATATCTTGGGATAAAACAAAAACGCAGCTATCTAGCAGAATGGTTGTCAAACTGTCCAATCAACTTACAGAGGTAAACTCATGTGTGTGTGCAGCAGTTTAGAAATCCTTTCTTTGGAGAATCTGGAAACAGATATTTCCAGCCATATACAGGCACATAAAACCTAGCAGTAAGACTGCGTTTAAACCACAGGAGAAACGTCTGTTTCTAACTGCTCTGCGTTGTGTTCGTTCACCCTAGGAAGTTGCATCTACGTTTAGTTTCAGCGAGTTAGAAACACCTTTCTTGTAAAAGCTGCGTTTGGATTTTCCAGAGTGAATGGGAGTATAGGCAGTAATGAGAAATATCTTGCTATAAAACAAAAACGCAGCTATCTAGCAGAATGGTTGTCAAGCTGTACAATCAACTTACAGAGTTAAACTGATGTGTGTGTACAGCAATTCAGCAATCCTATCTTTGGAGAAACTAGAAACAGATATTTCCAGCC
>NW_022442578.1:564-1525 GCF_009761245.1 Sapajus apella
CAGGAGCTGGTTTTTTTGAAAAGATCAACAAAATAGACAGACCACTAGCCAGATTAATAAAAAAGAAAAGAGAGAATAACCAAATTGATGCAATAAAAGACGATAAAGGGGATATCGCCACAGATTCCACAGAAATTCAAACCATCATCAGAGATTATTACAAACAACTCTATGCACACAAACTAATAAACCTGGAAGAAATGGATAAATTCCTGAACACTTGCCTCCTCCCAAGCCTAAACCAGGAAGAAGCTGAAACACTGAACAGACCCATAACAAGGTCTGAAGTTGAGGCAGCAATTAAGAGCTTACCAGTCAAAAAAAGCCCATGTCCAGAAGGGTTCACAGCCGAATTCTACCAGACATACAAAGAGGAGCTGGTACCATTCCTTCTGAAACTAGTCCAAACAATAGAAAAAGAGGGAATTCTTCCCAAATCATTTTATGACTCCAACATCATCCTGATTCCAAAACCCGGCAGAGACTCAACAAGAAAAGAAAACTTCAGGCCAATATCCATGATGAACATAGATGCAAAAATCTTCAATAAAATACTGACAAGCCGATTGCAACAGCACGTCAAAAAGCTTATCCAAAATGATCCAGTGGGCTTCATCCCGGGGATGCAATGCTGGTTCAACATACGCAAGTCTATAAACGTAATTCACCACATAAACAGAAGCAAAGACAAAAACCACATGATTATCTCAATTGATGCAGAGAAGGCCTTTGACAAAATTCAACAGCGCTTTATGCTAAAAACCCTCAGTAAGATAGGTATTGATGCAACGTATCTCAAAATAATAAAAGCTATTTATGACAAACCAACAGCCAATATCATACTGAATGGGCAAAAACTGGAAGCATTCCCCTTGAAATGTGGCACCAGACAAGGATGCCCTCTCTCACCACTACTATTCAATATAGTATTAGAAGTTCTAGCCAGAGCAATCAGGCAAGA
>NW_022442578.1:1535-4366 GCF_009761245.1 Sapajus apella
GTACTCAGAGATTTCGTCACCACCAGGCCAGCTCTACAAGAGCTCCTCAAAGAGGCTCTACACATATAAAGGAACAACAAGTACCAGCTCAACTAAAGGGCATAACAGCAAGCTAGCACCAAAATGGCAGTATCAAATTAACACATAACAATATTAACCCAAAATGTAAATGGACTTAATGCCCCAATCAAAAGACACAGACTGGCAAATTGGATAAAAAGACAAAACCCATCGGTGTGCTGTATCCAGGAAACCCATCTCACATGCAAGGATACACAAAGGCTCAAAATAAAGGGATGGAGGAAGATTTACCAAGCAAATGGAGAGCAAAAAATAGCAGGAGTTGCAATTCTCATCTCTGATAAATTAGACTTTAAAGCAACAAAGATCATAAGAGACAAAGAGGGACATTACATAATGGTAAAAGGATCAATGCAACAAGAAGAGCTAACGATCCTAAACATATATGCACCCAATACAGGAGCACCCAGATACATAAGGCAAGTTCTTAATGACTTACAAAGAGACTTAGACTCCCACGCAATAATAGTGGGAGACTTTAACACCCCATTGTCAACATTAGACAGATCAACAAGACAGAAAATTAACAAGGATATCCAGGACTTGAAATCAGACCTGGACCAAGCAAACCTAATAGACATTTACAGAATACTCCACCCCAAATCCACACAATATACATTCTTCTCAGCACCACATCACACCTACTCTAAAATTGACCACATAATTGGGAGTAAATCACTCCTCAGCAAATGCAAAAGAACAGAAATCGTAACAAACAGTCTCTCAGACCACAGTGCAATCAAGTTAGAACTCAGAATTCAAAAACTAACTCAGAACCGCACAGCTTCATGGAAACTGAACAACTTGCTCTTGAATGTTGACTGGATAAACAATGAAATGAAGGCAGAAATAAAGATGTTCTTCGAAACCAATGAGAATGAAGACACAACATACCAGAATCTCTGGGACACATTTAAAGCAGTATCTAGAGGAAAATATATAGCAATAAGTGCCCACATGAGAAGCATGGAGACATGAAAAATTGACACCCTGTTGTCAAAACTGAAAGAGCTAGAGGAGCAAGATCAAAAAAACTCAAAGTCTAGCAGAAGACAAGAAATAGCTAAGATCAGAGCAGAACTGAAGGAGATAGAGACACAAAAAACCCTTCAAAAAATCAATAAATCCAGGAGCTGGATTTTTGAAAAGATCAACACAATAGACAGACCACTAGCCAGATTAATAAAAAAGAAAAGAGAGAATAACCAAATTGATGCAATAAAAAACGATCAAGGGGATATCACCACAGATTCCACAGAAATTCAAACCATCATCAGAGATTATTACAAACAACTCTATGCACAAACTAATAAACCTGGAAGAAATGGATAAATTCCTGGACACTTGCCTCCTGCCAAGCCTAAACCAGGAAGAAGCCAAAACCCTGAACAGACCCATAACGAGGTCTGAAGTTGAGGCAGCAAGTAAGAGCTTACCACCCAAAAAAAGCCCAGGTCCAGATGGGTGCACAGCTGAATTCTACCAGACATACAAAGAGGAGCTGGTACCATTCCTTCTGAATCTAGTCCAAACAATACAAAAAGAGGGAATTCTTCCCAAATCATTTTATGACACCAACATCATCCTGATTCCAAAACCCGGCAGAGACTCAACAAGAAAAGAAAACTTCAGGCCAATACCCATGATGAACATAGATGCAAAAATCTTCAATAAATTACTGACAAGCCGATTGCAACAGCACATCAAAAAGCTTATCCACCATGATCAAGTAGGCTTCATCCCGGGGATGCAAGGCTGGTTCAACATACGCAAGTCTATAAACGTAATTCACCACATAAACAGAACTAAAGACAAAAACCACATGATTTTCTCAATTGATGCAGAGAAGGTCTTTGACAAAATTCAACAGCCCTTTATGCTAAAAACACTCAATAAGCTAGGTATCAATGGAATGTATCTCAAAATAATAAAAGCTATATATGACAAACCAACAGCCAATATCATACTGAATGGGCAAAAACTGGAAGCATTCCCCTTGAAATGTGGCACCAGACAAGGATGCCCGCTCTCACCACTGCTATTCAATATAGTATTAGAAGTTCTAGCCAGAGCAATCAGGCAAGAAAAAGAAATAAAAGGTATTCAAATAGGAAAGGAGGAATTCAAATTGTCTCTATTTGCAGACGACATGATTGTATATCTAGAAGACCCCATCGTCTCAGCCCCAAACCTCCTGAAACTGATAAGCAAGTTCAGCAAAGTCTCAGGATACAAAATCAATGTGCAAAAATCACATGCATTCCTATACACCAGTAACAGACTTAAAGAGAGCCAAATCAAGAACAAACTTCCATTCACAATTGCCACAAAGAGAATAAAATACCTAGGAATACAACTAACAAGGAATGTAAAGGACCTCTTCAAGGAGAACTACAAGTCACTGCTCAACGAAATAAGAGAGGACACAAACAGATGGAGAAACATCCCATGTTCATGGTTAGGAAGAATCAATATCGTGAAAATGGCCATACTGCCCAAAGTAATTTACAGATTCAATGCTATCCCAATCAAGCTACCAATGACCTTCTTTGCAGAACTGGAAAAATCCACCTTAAACTTCATATGGAACCAAAAGAGAGCCCGCATAGGCAAGTCAATTCTAAGCAAAAAGAACAAACCGGGTGGCATCACATTACCAGACTTCAAACTATACTACAAGGCTACGGTGTTCAAAACAGCATGGTACTGGTACCAAAACAGAGATATAGACCAATGGAACAGAACAGAGG
>NW_022442579.1:0-4366 GCF_009761245.1 Sapajus apella
CACTCACACAGGTTGTGCTTGCGGGCAATGTAGCGCAGGATGGCGTTGCTCTGGGTGATCTTGTGAGCCCCATCAATCAAGTAGGGCAGCTGGACGGATGGGAAACCAGGGAAGCTCAGTTGGGCCAGCAGCCTCCCCAGCATCCCCTTCCCATAAGCAAGGGCAGACAGGAGACCGGGCACTCACTGTGCCTGCTCATGGCAGGCTCAGATAGGAATACTGTCACATGGACAAATGAGCTGGGACACAGAACATCATGGAAGGGCTGTGCAGACAGCCAGGAATGAGAGGAACTGGGCAGAAGACCCCTGACCCTAACACCTCTAAGCTGGGGAGAGGAGACGCAGTCAGAGACACGCTGCACTGTCCCCCAAAACCGCCCCTTCCCCTGCACCTACATTGGGAAAGTCCAGGCCCAGCTTGAACTTTTCCTTCAGCCACTGGCTTCTGTCATAGTCAGGAGCTGCGGTGGGAAGATGAAGTGAAAACAAACCTCCCCGGAGCCCAGCCCACCTTCCCCGGGGCCCTCCCAAGGAGCCAGTGGCAAGACCCCTGAGACAGGTGGATCTAGAATCTGACCACTCAGTCCCATGTCCCAGGGTTCAGGGAGAAAGAATCCGGGTGAGGGCTCTGGACCCCACACGACTAAGGCTTCCAGGCTTTAGGCAAGTCCTGAGGGACACCCAACCCAGTTACCCAGACAGGGGGCCCAGCTTCCCGCCCCAGCATCCCACCCTAGCATTCTGCCTTGCAAAGCCAGAGGGCCCCCTCACCGGGGCTCAGGGAAGGGGCAGGCTGCAGCTGCAGCTCCAGCAGGGAGACCTGCAGGGGCAGCCACAGGTGGCCACTGTGGGTTGCTTGGCGCCAACTCAGCGTGAGTGGGCAGGGCCCGGACAAGAGGGTGCCCTTACCGTCCCCCATCGTGTACTTCTTTTCCTCGTAGCTTGAGTCTGTGTATTCCAGGAGCAGGCGGATGGCGTGGGCCAGCTGGGAGACATGGCCCGCGGCTCGGGTCAGAGCTGGAGTGTCCCTGACTTGGTGACTTTCTCTGCACCAGGGGAGGCCCCAGTCTACCCTGCACGCACCCGTCGCCTCCTCTCCCTCCCGCCTCACACCTTCCCCGCGCCCCCGTCCCTTTCCCCTCCCCCAGCCACACACAGCGGCAAGCACAGGCCTTCCCGTGAGGGACAGTCCTGAAGAGGAACCGTCCCTAGAGCCGG
The DNA here is from genome assembly GCF_009761245.1 of Sapajus apella. Classification (NCBI taxonomy): domain Eukaryota; kingdom Metazoa; phylum Chordata; class Mammalia; order Primates; family Cebidae; genus Sapajus; species Sapajus apella. The sequence continues at coordinate 1,221 of NW_022442579.1, forward strand.
TCCCGCAGCTGCTCCGCACTTCCCTCCCCCGCGTCTCGCCTCCGTCCCACGGCCCAGCGGGCCCTTCCTCACCCCGCGGATGTCCCAGTATCCCAGTATCATAGGCATGGTGCTGGTCGCTGTGGAGTGTGCCTGAGGGCCTCGGCCGGGCAGGGCTCAGACTCTATAAGAGGCCCAGAGAGGGAGAGGAGGGGCCTTACAGCGCCCCCTAAACGCGCACTGAAGAGGGCGCCCGGGGCTGGAAGGAGAAGGATCCCCTCCCACCTCCAGCCACGTGGGTTCCAGGAGCAAGGGCGGGGGAGAACTGTTTGAGCCTTTGAGCCCAGGGATTCAAGGTTGACCTGACCTATGAGCGCGCCACTGCACTCTAGCTTAGGCAACAAAGACTCTCTCTAAAAAGAGTGAGATTCTCAATAGTCACAATAGCCTAATAAAGAAAAATAACGCAAAAGAACATTTGGTGCTCAGGGACTCACTGGGTAAGTTTTCAAAACTTTTCAGAAGGCATGTATGACCTAGACTGTCATGAACTGCAGACATGCATGGTGCAACAAACCTAACATGGGAAGGACAACACAGGCAAGGATGATTATAACTCACTGTCACTTCCAGCCTAAATCCAAAGGTCAGAAATGCCACTTCAGAGAAAAAAAAAATGCTGTTTTTCTCATAAGTGGTGCTGCATTCCCAGGGAGCTTGCTGGGTGGGGAGATAGACAAAAAGGTGGGGAGCAGGGGCTGGGGGAATCACAGGGAGGGAGGAGAAAGCCGATGTGGAAACGTTAGAATCTGGGGTAATGAGAGATCTTTGGATTCATTCCTTTTGCAAATTTCTCAAACCCTGATATTAAATCAAAATAAAAATTTTTAAAAAGACCTACCAAGGCAGACATATGCAAATATTATTAACTGAAATAAATGTTCCATGAAAAAGGACTTACCTTAACTATATGAGTTAATTATGATTTCTATCATCATTATTATTTTAATGCTAGTCTCCATCCAGCACACCACTGGTCTTCAAGTGGAATTAACTTTGCCCCTCAGGAGACATGTAGCTCTGTCTGGAGCCTTTGCTAATTGTGACCACTGGGAAGCACCCACGGCATCTGGTGGGTAGAGGCTGGGTAGGATGCTAAGCACCCTGCGATGCTCAGGACAGCACCCCGCGATGCTCAGGACAGCACCCCACAACAAAGAATTCTGCCTCCCAAAATGACCGTACTGCTGAGGTTAAGAAACCCTAACCTACAACCCGGCCAACGTGGTGAAGCCCTGACTCTGCAAAAAATACAAAACATTAGCCGCCAGGCATGGTGGCGTGCGCCTGTAATCCCAGCTACTTGAGAGGCTGAGGCAGGAAAATCGCTTGAACCTGGGAGGCAGAATTTGCAGTGAGCTGAGATTGCACCACTGCACTTGAGCCTGGGCAACAGAGTGAGACTCTGTCTCAAAAAAAAAGTAGTGGAAAGAGAAAAGAAAAAGAAACCCAGGAATGAGTCAAAAGCTATAGTGGGAGAAGCAAGGCCCTGGAAATTCTGACTGGCAGGAAGGAGACTAGAAGACCCACTTCCCTGGACATCAGCTGGCAGAAGGGAGGACCTAGAGACTATCTCAGCTAGGGCATTCCCTGCAGGCATCAAGGTGCACAACAGGAATGGGAAAAGAAGTGGGTAAGGAAAAGGTCTACCAGGTAGACAGGCTGGGCAGCCTGGTCTTCCAGGGCACAGGGTAGGGAGTGGTGGGACTCTCTCTGCCAGTCAGACAGCAGGCCTCCCCTGCAGCTCTGAGCACGCTATTCCAGAGCCAGGCAGCCTAGCCCAGCACCATGGGGGTAATTCCTCTAGAACTGCAGGGGCAAGGCTAGGCAGGATGAACTGAACTTATTTTTGGAAGGTATCCACCTAGCCTGGAAAACATGGTGAAACCTTGTCTACCAAATATACGAAAATTAGCTGGCCATGGTGGCCCCTGCCTGTGCCCCAGCTATTTGAGAGGTTGAGGTGGGCGGATCACTGGAGCCTGAGAAGTCGAGGGACAATGAGCCGTGATCACACCACTGCACTCCAGCCTGTGTCACAGAGTGAGACCTTGTCTCAAAAAAATAATAAGTAAAATTCTAAAAAGAAGGTATCTACCATGACTGACTATCGTGTGTAGATAGATCCCAGAAGTCCTGCCAATTTGCAATAACTTGACTCTTCCTGCACTTAACACCCCCCTAGGGGTGGCCAAATGATGAATATATAATAAGCACCTGATGACTGCCACAGACATGCATATGAGTGATGCTAGTCACCACAGAGGCAGCCCTTCCCCTGTTCACCCACCCTTCCAAGCCTGCCAGAGAGCCTCACCCAAAATGAATGGGTAACATGTGCAAACAGATGTTTTCATCTTTGGAGACTTTAAAATAATGACCATGAACACGGAGATTTACCAGGAGAAAAGAGGATATCTTCCCTCAAAACCTCCTTGGAGTTTTACTATAAGGCATCTCAGACAGTGCTTTCCATATAGAAAGAGCCCGCAGGTAATAGATATGCCGTAGCATTTTATCTCGTGTTTGGTTATTAAAAAGTACTCATTGATGACAGGGAACCCATTTGTGTGTGTGTGTGTGTGTGTGTGTGTGTGTGCGCGCGCACGCGCGTGTGTGTTTTGCTATGTGTACTAGTCAGGATTCTTGAAAATTTGAAGTGACACCACTGAGATAAGCCCATAGGAAATCTGTCTGTTTATTTATAAATTTATGTATCTCCTTTTTCTTTCCTTTTTTTTTTTAAGATGGGGTTTCACCATGATGGCCAGGCTGATCATGAACTCCTGACCTCAGGTGATCCACCCACCTCGGCCTCCCAAAGTGCTAGGATTACAGGTGTGAGCCACCACGCCCGGCCTGTGTTTGATTTTTTTTAACTTTTGACGATGGTGACCCACTTGTGTTTTATTTGTTTGTTTGTTTTTGCTATGTGTACTAGTCAGGGTTCTTCAAAATTTGAAGTGACACCACTGAGATACACCCATGGGAAATCTGTGTGTTTATTTATAAATTTACGTATCTCTTATGGGAATGAGCTCACACAACTTTGGAGTGAAGTCCCATGATCGGCCGACTGCAGGACAGAGAAGCAGGAAAGCCGGTGG
>NW_022442580.1:0-1587 GCF_009761245.1 Sapajus apella
CGATGTCAGCAGCGTTTCCCCTGGACACCCTTTCCAGCTGCACGTAGACTGAGCAGTTGACCCGGCTCCACTCGGGGTCACAGACGGCCAGGAAGTTGGGGCGCAGGCGGCCGATAGTGTACTTGGCCAGGTCCATCAGAGACTGGCTCACGGCCTCCCTGAACAGGAAGGTCCCCAGCACCTTGTACACGGCAGCCACGTAGTTGTTGAAGTCGGAGCGGGAATAGAGCTGGTCTGTGTGCACCAGGTAGGCTTCTCCCACTGAGGCCTGTGCGTGGGGCAGCCACAGCGAACAGCGGGGGTCCCGGTCAGCCCGTGGGCCCTCACTGGGCCTCGGTCCTCCCCACAGACCTCCTCAAGGCTGCTGCAGAGCTGGGGACTCTCAAAGGGCCCTAGGCGGGCTCGGTGGCTCACGCCTGCCATCCCAGCACTTTGGGAGGCTGAGGCGGGCAGATCACCTGAGGTCGGGCATTCAAGACCAGCCAGAACAACATGGTGAAACCCGTCTCTATTAAAAATACAGAACTAGCCAGGTGTGATGACGCACGGCTGGAGTCCCAGCTACTGGGGAGACTGAGGCAAGAGAATCACTTGGACCCAGGAGGCGGAGGTTACAGTGAGCTGAGACCCTGCCATTGCACTCCAGCCTGGGCAACAAGAGCGAAACTCCATCTCAAAAAACAAAAGGGGGTTCCTATTAGCCACAAGTACCACTCGGGGCAAGGCTGTGTCCCCCAGCCTCCCACAGGCCTCCAGGCCACCCCCCATCAGGAACCCAGGGTAAGGCTGTACCCCATCCCGCCCCCCTCCCTGTCCCTCTGAACCCCTCCTGCCTTACAAGGATGACGGTGGCTGTGTTGGTGACCCCGGCCATGAGCCCATGGGTGATGGTGTCTGGACGGTAGGGGTACCGGATGGAGTCATCCCCACAGTAAAATCCTCACTTATGCGGGGCGTTCGCCAGCCATAGGACAGCGAAGGGCAGGGAGGCTGGAGGGGGAGAAGGGCCATGGAGCTGCAACGTTCTCCAACCAGCTGGGCCGTGAAGGCCTCACACCTTCCTTGCCTCGAGGCCTCCCACCGACAGCAAGGAAGAGCTTTTCTCACAGCACGTGGGAGGCCCAAGTGTCACCCCTTTCCCATCGCCCTCAGATGAGCACGAACTCCCCAGGCCCTCTCCCCCTCACACCGTCCCCTCTGCTCCTTGAACAAACCTGGCAAACGCTCACCTCAGGGCCTTTGCACAGGCACTTCTCTCTGCCCAAAATATCTTATTTTTATTTTTAAAAGTAGAGACAGGGGTCTCATGCTGACCACGCCGTTCATAAACTCCCGGGCTGGGGCGACTCCCCAGCCTCAGTCTCCCAAAGTGCCGAGATTACACGTGTGAGACAACGTGCCGGGCAGCAAAGTGACTCTCACTTCCGCTCAGTTTCGTCTCCCATCCCGGCTGTCCACGCTGGCGTCCCTCTCACAAAAGGAAAGGTCTGTTTAGCCGGGCATGGCGGCGCCTGCCTGTAATCCAGCTATTCGGGAGCCTGAGGCAGGAGAGTTGCTTGAAACCGGAAAATGGAAGTTGCAATGAGC
>NW_022442580.1:1687-4365 GCF_009761245.1 Sapajus apella
CAGTCACCTGTGGGACACTGGACTTAATCTCCCCCCCTCCACCCGCCAGCACCAGGAGGGGCCTATCGTGTTCAGGACAGAGACCCTGGAGGCTGCTCAGAGCCTGGCCAGGGCAGACGTTTAATAAACATCTGTTAAGACAGGCAGGACTTATTTCAACCTTAGAGCTGGCCAGAGAAGTCAGGAAAGGGCGAAAGCAGGGGCACAGCGGAGGTGTCTTCATGCTCGCCCCTGCCCGTCACTGACTCTCATGCCAGGGCACATGCCAGCCACATGGCGACTCAGGGATCCAAGGCACATTCTCCTGAATGCCACACTTATGGAAGGTGTCACATGGCACTGGGGCTCCCGGGGCCCTGCTGAGCTGAGGGTGGCCAGGGAAGACGGAGTCAGCTACGGAGGGCAGGGGCGGGGGCGGCTCCCTGTTCCACGCGGCAGGTGCACAGCAAAAGCTCAGGGTGTCTACCCCAGAGAGAAAAGAAGGCAGGGCGCCCTTTGGCCCAGCAGGGCAAGGACAGAAAAGTGTGGCTCTTTTGAATTCTGAGAGTCTGAGGAGGGACAGGGAGCCTCACACTCCTCCCTGCATGCCAGCTGCAAGGATCCTAGGACACGGCACACTTTTGATGCTGGCCGAGTCTGGGGAAATAATGCAGTGAAGACAGCAGAGGTCTGCCTCACAGGGCAGAGGGAATGCAGAACAGAACCGGGGGCCCGGAGCCGGAACGGTGCCTGGAGAGGCGAGTGCTGGGGCGGGGACGGGGGGGAGGCGGTTGGGGGGGAGGCACTGCACTGTAAGAGCCCGGCTGGCTTCTGCTGGGGCGCAGGGGCGGCTGGCGCCGCTGTAAGTGAGGGCAGAGACCAGGGAGGAGGTTCCTGCCATTGCCGGCGGTGGAAGGTCGGGGTCGCAGGCCGCTGACACCGGACTCCAGCCCCTCCCCGCGGCTCTCAGCAGGCGGAGCCTCACACCCGTTGGCCTCCGTCTCCGACCTCCGTGCCCCAGTAACTCCAGCTAGAGACTCCGACACCCCATGGCAACCGGCCCCGGGCTTCTCTCTGCCTGGGAAGCTCGCCCTGGGGTCCCCGGAACAGGCACCTTCTCTTAATTTGACCCCCGGGAGCCTTCCCGCCCTCGCTCTGCCCCCACAGCCCCATCTGGAACCTGTGGACTGCACTGCGACTGGCCGGAGCTTCCAGATGGAGGTGCCCTCGGCGGGGCCGCCACTCCTGGCACGCAGCAGCCACACCCAACCCCACCCCAGCAGCACCTCCCTCCAGCAGGCGACTCCGTGAGGCTGACCCTCCCTCACAGGCTGTTGTAAGGAACCGTTTGGGTTATCTGCATGCTGCTGAGCGCCTGGCAGCCAGAAAGTGCCGCACACATGTTTAAGTAACTGACAGCAGAGCTGCTCAGGGCATGGCGCCCAGGGCTGGCAGGCACCCCACGGGGACCTCGTGCTGTCCCCTGGCTCCCCCCTAACGAGGGTCTACTTCAGAGGTCAGAGGGCTTAGCCAGAGAACCAGGAAACTGCGCTGGGGAGGAGCCCACCTCCGCACCCCGCGGCGACACGACTGCGGGGGGCCATTTTCCCTTCAGCCACAGAGCAAACACTCAGCCTTTGTTCCCGGGACCTGGGGGGGCCTCGGGACGCCTCTTCCCCCATCCGGCCCGAAAACCCACAGGACAGGTTTGGGTCTCCCGAGGCCTCGAAACCTGGGACCCAGCTTTTCTCTCCAAGTGTCTCCCCCGCCCGAGCCGCAGGGGCTCGAATCCCACCGATGCGATGGGCCTATGCCTATCTGATTATTATTATTATTTTTGAGATGGAATTTCCTTCTCATTGTCCATGCTGGAGTGCAATCTCGGCTCACTGCAACCTCTGCTTCCCAGGCTGAAGCAATTCTCCTGCCTCAGCCTCCCAAGAAGCTGGGATTACAGGCACATGCCACCATGCTTGGCTAAGTTTTAGTAGAGGTGGGGTTTCTGCATGTTGGTCAGGCTGGTCTTGAACTCCTGACCTCAGGTGATCCATTCAACTCGGCCTCCCAAAGTACTGAGATTACAGGGATGAGCCACCACACAGGGTTTTGTGTTTTTGTTTTTTCGTTTGTTTGTTTTTGAGATGGAGTCTTTCTCTGTCTCCCAGTCTGGAGTGCAGTGGGATGATCTCGGCTCACTACAACCTCCACCTTCCGGGTTCAAGCAACTCTCCTGCCTCAGCTTCCCGAGTAGATGAGATTGTAGGCATGTGCCACCACGCCGGGCTAATTTTTTGTAGTTTTAGTGGAGTCAGGGTTTCACCATGTTGCCCAGGCTGGTCTTGAACTCCTGACGTCAGGTGATCCACCCGTCTCGGCCTCCCAAAGTGCTGGGATTACAGGCATGAACCACCTCACCTGGCCACTATGCCTAACTCATTGTATTTCTAAAAGGAGAGGGAAAAGAAATAATTGTATTTCCATCCTCACAGTAACTCCATGAAGGAGATAATATCATTTACCTTTTACAAACGTGAAACAAAAGCTCCAGCTTTTTTTTCTGAGACAGTGTCTCACTTTGAAGCCCAAGCTTGAGTGCAGTCTTGACCTCTGGGACTCAAGCGATCCTCCCACTTTAGCCTCCCGAGTAGCTGGGACTACAGGGGGACACTGCCACACCTGGAAAATTTTTTGAAATTTTT
>NW_022442581.1:0-1774 GCF_009761245.1 Sapajus apella
GCGTCTCTAGTTAGTTTCGTGATCTTAGGCAAATAACTTAATCGCTCTATGCCCCAATTTCCTTGACTTATAAAGTTGGCATAAAACTTTCTGTCATATGCGATTGCTGGGCGACATTAAGGTGACAATGCGTGTAAAGCACGAGGCAAAAGGTAAGTAAAAAATAAACGGCTCCTAAAACGGTAAACGTGTGTTCATTAACCTGATCCGCCTTTACGTGTGCACTCAGCAAACACTGAGCACCAAATGTCCTCTGGGACCCCGGAACGCCTCCTCCTCAGCGGAGCAGCCTCACGTGTGGCCTGTGGGCCTTGTCCCACGGGCCGGCTCGGAATTGGCTCCGCCGAAGAGCAAACCCCGCCCACAGCCCTTCCGATCTCGTCAGCGATTGGGCCGGGGCCGTCCCACACTTATTCTTGTTGCTGGTCTCGGAAATAGGGGGCGCTGCCAGATTGCGCGTGCGCAGATTGAGAATGAAGCTTTCCGGTCGGGCGGGAGGAGGTGACGTCAGGAGCGGTGGCGGGCGGGGTCCTCGGGTATCCCTGGGGACGCTGTATCTGTGGGCCCTTAAATCGCGTCACAAATCAGCGACCGAACTCTGGCTGAGGTGGCTGAGGCGGCGAAGGCGGCAGCGGCGGCGACAGCTCTGGGGTTTGCGTCTCGGGGTGTGTCGGCCGCCGCTGCTGCTCGGGCCTGGTATGTACAGATGGCTGGTTAGGATTCTCGGCACCATTTTCCGTTTCTGCGACCGGTCGGTGCCCCCTGCCCGGGCCCTCCTGAAGAGGCGGCGCTCAAACAGGTGAGACGAGAGGGGGCTGAGCGCCGGCCTGGCCCTCCCCCCTCCCCCACAGCGGCCTCCGCGGCGGCCGCGATGCTTTGATTCAGCCAGGCTCACCTGAGGCGGGTCGCCGGGCTGAGGCCAGAGGGCTGCGGGTCGCCCCCGCCGCGCCGTGGGAGGCAGCTCCTGATGAAGGAAGAGCGGGTCGTCTTCGGAGCGGCGGGTGATGGCAGGGTCGTTGACGTTCTTGTCAGGGCACGCTGGTTGCCGATAACTAATCGGGCTTTGCCGCGCTGAGGCTGAACACTAGCATTGAAGGAATACTGTCTTTGTTGTGGCTCACTGCTCACAAAGCACCCTCCCAAGTGTCATCTGCGGTCATTAAGTGCAGTTAAAGGAAGTGAGAGTCATAGATTGCCCAAAGCCGTTTTGACTGCAGCCACTGTCCTTGCAGCGAGAAACGGCAGCTGTTTTGTTCTGAAACAGCTGTCAAACAGTCTGCGTTTGGGGCCAGAAGGGATTTGTGTTTTAGAATTAGTGAATGAGAAAAAAGGGCTCGGTGCCTTACTACTTTAAAACAGTCACTTGTCTGTACTCTTAAATTCAGTTAAAATTTGGGGGAAACTCAAAGCTGTTTTCTTTTTCTCTTGGTTGAGACGGAGTCTTGCTCTGTCGCCAGGCTGGCGTGCAGTGGCGCGATCTGGACTCACTGCAACCCCCGCCTCCCAGGTTCAAATGATTCTCCTGCCTCGGCCTCCTGAGTAGCTGGGATTACAGGCATGCACTACCACGCCCAGCTAATTTTTTTATATTTTTAGTAGAGATCGGGTTTTTCCATGTTGGTCAGGCTGGTCTCAAACTCCTGACCTCAGGTGATCCACTTGCCTTGGCCTCCCAGAGTGCTGCGATTACAGGTGTGAACCACCATGTCTGGCCAAAAAAAGTTTTTTTAAACGAGAAAAATAACTACAGATGTTGTACTGAAGTAGATTTATA
>NW_022442581.1:1874-4364 GCF_009761245.1 Sapajus apella
TGTTACCCAGGCTGGAGTGCAATGGCGTGATCTCGGCTCACCGCAACCTCCGCCTCCTGGGTTCAGGCAATTCTCCTGCCTCAGCCTCCTGAGTAGCTGGGATTACAGGCACGTGCCACCATGCCCAGCTAATTTTTTGTATTTTTAGTAGAGACGGGGTTTCACCATGTTGACCAGGATGGTCTCGATCTGTTGACCTCGTGATCCACCCGCCTCAGCCTCCCAAAGTGCTGGGATTACAGGCTTGAGCCACCGCGCCCGGCCCAGATTTATATTTTCTAAGTATGAATTCTTGAACTATGTTTGTTTGTTTATTTATTTATTTATTTGAGATGGAATTTTGTTCTTACTGCCCAGGCTGAAGTGCAATGGCACAGTCTCCGCTCACCACAACCTCCACCTCCCAGGTTCAAGCAATTCTCCTGCCTCAGCGTCCCGAGTAGCTGGGATTACAGGCATGTGCCACCATGCCTGCCTAATTTTGTATTTTTTAGTAGAGATGGAGTTTCTTCATGTTGGTCAGGCTGGTCTTGAACTCCTGACCTCAGGTGATCTGCTGCCTCAGCCTCCCAAAGTGCTGGGATTACAGGCAAGAGCTACCATGTCCAGCTGAACTAGGTTTATTTTTATTCTGGTTTCAGAGGCGAATGGATATTGTCTAAGTGTACTGTAGTTTTATTTATATTCTGCACTGATACAAAATAGATTTACATGTGCTGGGTGCAGTGGTTCATCCTTGTAATCTCAGTATTTTGGGAGGCTGAAGTGGGAGGATTGCTTGAGGCCAGGAGTTTGAAACCAGCAAGACCCTGTCTCTATGGGCTTACAAATGAAGGGTCCCTCTGGGTATGAAAGATGTACCGCCGGGCGCGGTGGCTCACGCCTGTAATCCCAGCACTTTGGGAGGCCGAGGCGGGTGGATCACGAGGTCAAGAGATCGAGACCATCCTGGTTAACATGGTGAAACCCCGTCTCTACTAAAAATACAAAACATTAGCTGGGCATGGTGGCGCGTGCCTGTAATCCCAGCTACTCAGGAGGCTGAGGCAGGAGAATTGCCTGAACCCAGGAGGCGGAGGTTGCGGTGAGCCGAGATCACGCCATTGCACTCCAGCCTGGGTAACAAGAGCAAAACTCTGTCTCAAAAAAAAAAAAAAAAAAAGAAAGATGTACCAAAAAAAAAAAAAAAAAAAAATTAGCCTAGCGTGGTGGTGCATGCCTGTGTTCTCAGCTACTTGGGAGGCTGAGTTGGGAGGATTGTTTGAACCCAGGAGGCAGAGGCTGCAGTGAGTTGTGATGGTGCCACTGCACTCTAGCCTGGGTGATAAAGTGAGATCTCATCTTAAGAATACCAAAGTAGATTTACATTGGCTTACAGAAATATGTAAATCTGTACCATCAACAAGATTAAAAATTAGTAAGGACATTGATGCAAAGGGAAAATGAAGATAGGAAAAATAAGTTGAAGCCAAGAGAGGTAAGATTAGGACTAAAAGGAATGGCACAAGACCTGTGCACTTGCTAGACAAGGGCCACAAATTTGACTCTGAACTTGTTTGCAGCCATTGTAAAAAAATGAAAACCCAGTCAGTCATGCAATTTACAGAGTTTGCAAGACAACTAAACTCTTTTTTTTTCTGAGACGGAGTTTCACTCATGTTACCCAGGCTGGAGTGCAATGGCGCGATCTCGGCTCACCACAACCTCCGCCTCCTGGGTTCAGGCAATTCTCCTGCCTCAGCCTCCTGAGTAGCTGGGATTACAGGCATGCACCACCATGCCCAGCTGATTTTTTGTATTTTTAGTAGAGACGGGGTTTCACCATGTTGACCAGGATGGTCTCGATCTCTTGACCTTGTGATCCACCCGCCTCGGCCTCCCAAAGTGCTGGGATTACAGGCTTGAGCCACCGCGCCTGGCCTAACTCTTTTTAATTAATTAATTAATCGTAATTATAACAGGGTAGCTGCTCCATAGGCAGAGCAGGGCTACAAGAGTAGCTAACTACCCTATTTTTGGATCATTTTTAATATATATTTGGGCTGTACTTTCTTTTTTCTTTTCTTTTCTTTCTTTCTTTTTTTTTCTTTTTTTGAGACAGAGGCTTGCTCTGTTGCCCAGGTTGGAGTACAGTGGTGTGATCACAGCTCACTGCAGCCTCAACCTCCTGGGCTCAAGTGATCCTCCCACCTCAGCCTCTCAAGTACCTGAGACCTACAGGTGTATGCCACCATGCCTGGTTAATTTTTTTTTTTTTTTGAGACGGAGTTTCACTCTTGTTACCCAGGCTGGAGTGCAATGGCGCGATCTCGGCTCACCGCAACCTCCGCCTCCTGGGTTCAGTCAATTCTCCTGCCTCAGCCTCCTGAGTAGCTGGGATTACAGGCACGTGCCACCATGCCCAGCTAATGTTTTGTATTTTGAGTAGAGATGGGGTTTCACCATGTTGACCAGGATGGTCTCGATCTCTTGACCTCGTGATCCACCCGT
>NW_022442582.1:0-552 GCF_009761245.1 Sapajus apella
TCCGAAGGTGAAAGAACACACAGTGGAGCAGTTTGAAAGAGACGTTTCTCGTATGAATTAGATGCGATCTTAATGTTAATTCTTAAGAGTCTCTATGTGACTGGTAATATCTCTTTCCAGATTTTCCAAAGAAAGGGTTAGTGAACTGCTACATTCACAGTTGTTTAACTCTGTAAGTTTAATATACACCTTGACAATCATTCTGCTACATAGCTCCGTTTTTGTTTTAGAGTCAGATATTTCTCATTAAAACCTATACTCCCATTCACTCAGGAATATACAAACACAGCTGTTTGGAGAAACGTGTTTCTAACTGGTAGAATCTAAACATAGATGCAACTTCCGAAGGTGAACGAACACACAGTGCAGCAGTTTATAAAAGACTTTTCTCTCATGATTTAGATGCGATCTTAAAGCTAATTCTTAAGAGTCTGTATATGGCTGGAAATATCTCTTTCCATATTCTCCAAAGAAATTGTTAGTGAACTGTTACATTCACAAATTTGTTTAACTCTGTAAGTTTAATATACACCTTGACAATCATTCTGCTAC
>NW_022442582.1:652-2034 GCF_009761245.1 Sapajus apella
TTTTGGAGAAACGTGTTTCTAACTCGCAGAATCTAGACATAGATACCACTTCCGAAGGTGAACGAATACACAGTGGAGCGGTTTGAAAAAGACGTTTCTCGTATGATTTAGATGCGATCTTAAATCTAATTCTTAAGAGTCTGTATATGGCTGCAAATATCTCTTTCCAGATTCTACAAAGAAAGGGTTAGTGAACTGCTACATTCACACAATTGTTTAACTCTGTAAGTTTAATATACACCTTGACAATCATTCTGCTACTTAGCTCTGTTTTTGTTTTAGAGCCAGATATTTCTCATTAAACCCTATAATCCCATTCACTCAGGAATATCCAAAGGCAGCTTTTTGGAGAAACGTGTTTCTAACTCGCAGAATCCAAACATAGATGCAACTTCCGAAGGTGAGCGAACACAAAGTGGAGCAGTGTGAAAGAGACGTTTCTCGTATGATTTAGATGCGATCTTAAAGCTAATTCTTAAGAGTCTGAATATGGGTGGAAATATCTCTTTCCAGATTCTCTAAAGAAACGGTTAGTGAACTGCTACATTCACGCAATTGTTTAACACTGTAAGTTTAATATACACCTTGACAATGATTGTGCTACATATCTCCGTTTTTGTTTTAGAGCCAGATATTTCACATTAAACACAATAGTCCCATTCACTCAGGAATACCCAAACGCAGCTTTTTGGAGAAAGGTGTTTCTAACTCGCAGAATCCAAACATAGATGCAACTTCCGAAGGTGAGCGAACACAAAGTGGAGCAGTGTGAAAGAGACGTTTCTCGTATGATTTAGATGCGATCTTAAAGCTAATTCTGAAGAGTCTGTATACGGCTGGAAATATCTCTTTCCAGATTCTCCAAAAAAAGGGTTAGTGAACTGCAACATTCACACAATTGTTTAACTCTGTAAGTTTAATATGCACCTTGACAATCTTTCCGCTACGTAGCTTCGTTTTTGTTTTAGAGCCAGATATTTCTCATTAAACCCTATACTCCCATTCACTCAGGAATATCCAAACGCAGCTTTTTGGAGAAACGTGGTTCTAATTCGCAGAATATAAACAAAGGTGCAACTTCCGAAGGTGAATGAACACACAGTGGAGCAGTTTGAAAGAGACGTTTCTCGTATGAATTAGATGCGATCTTAAAGCTAATTCTTAAGAGTCTGTATAGGGCGGGAAATATCTCTTTCTAGATTCTCCAAAGAAACGGTTAGTGAACTGCTACATTCACACAATTGTTTAACTGTGTAAGTTTAATATACACCTAGAGAATCATTCTGCTACATAGCTCCGTTTTTGTTTTAGAGCCAGATATTTCTCATTAAACCCTGTACTCCCATTCACTCAGGAATATCCAAACGCAGCTTTTTGGAGTA
>NW_022442582.1:2134-4361 GCF_009761245.1 Sapajus apella
TGGAGAAACGTGTTTCTAACTGGCAGAATCTAAACATAGATGCAACTTACGAAGGGGAACGAACACACAGTGGAGCAGTTTGAAAGAGACGTTTCTCGTATGATTTAGATTCGATCTTAATGCTAATTCTCAAGAGTCTCTATATGGCTGGAAATATCTCTTTCCAGATTCCCCAAAGAAAGGGTTAGTGAACTGCTACATTCACACAATTATTTAACTCTGTAAGTTTAATATACTCCTTGAAAATCATTCTGTTACACAGCTCCGTTTTTGTTTTAGAGCCAGATATTTCTCATTAGACCCTATACTCCCATTCACTCAGGAATATCCAAACGCAGCTTTTTGGAGAAATGTGATTCTATCTCGCAGAATCTAAACATAGATGCAAATTCCGAAGGTGAGCGAACACACAGTGGAGCAGTTTGAAAGAGACGTTTTTCATATGATTTAGATGCGATCTTAAAGCTAATTCTTAAGAGTCTGTTTATGGCTGGAAATATCTCTTTCCATATTCTCCAAAGAAACGGTTAGTGAACTGCTACTTTCACACAATTGTTTAACTGTGTAAGTTTAATATACACGTTCACAATCATTCTGCTACATAGCTCCGTTTTTGTTTTAGAGCCAGATATTTCTCATTAAACCCTATACACCCATTCACTCAGGAATATCCTAACGCAGCTTTTTGGAGAAACTTGTTTCTAACTCGCAGAATCTAAACATAGATGCAACTTCCGAAGGTCAGCGAACACACAGTGGAGCAGTTTGAAAGAGAGGTTTCTCGTATGATTTGGATGCGATCATAAAGGAATTCTTAAGAGTCTGTATATGGCTGGAAATATCTCTTTCCAGATTCTCCAGAGAAAGGGTTAGTGAACTGCAACATTCACACAATTGTTTAACTCTGTAAGTTTAATATACACCTTGACAATCATTCTGTTACATAGCTCCGTTTTTGTTTTAGAGCCAGATAGTTCTCATTAAACCCTATACTCCCATTCACTCAGGAATATCCAAACGCACCTTTTTGGTGAAACGTGTTTCTTTTTTTTTTTTCCCCATTTATTTATTTTATTGCATTTTACATTTTGGTGTACATGTGAAGAACATGCAAAATTGTTGCATAGGAACACACGTGGCTGTGTGGTTTGCTGCCTTCCTCCCCATCACCTACATCTGGCATTTCTGCCCTTGCTATCTCTCCCCAGCTTCCCACACCCCACCCTCCCTCTCCTATTTCCCCCCAACTGACCCCAGTGTGTAGTGCTCCCCTCCCTGTGTCCATGTGTTCTCATTGTTCAACACCCGCCTATGAGTGAGAACATGCGGTGTTTGATCTTCTGCTCTTCTGTCAGTTTGCTGAGAATGATGGTTTCCAGGATCATCTATGTCCCTACAAAGGACCCAAACTCATCGTTTCTGATGGCTGCATAATATTCCATGGTGTATATGTGCCACATTTTCCCTACCCAGTCTATCCTCGATGGGCATTTGGGTTGGTTCCAGGTGTTTGCTATTGTAAACAGTGCTGCAATGAACATTCGTGTACACGTGTCCTTATAGTAGAACGATTTGTAATACTTTGGATATATACCCAGTAATGGGATTGCTGGGTCAAATGGAATTTCTATTTCTAGTTCCTTGAGGAATCGCCACACTGTCTTCCACAATGGTTGCACTAATTTACACTCCCACCAACAGTGCAAAAGTGTTCCTATTTCTCCACATCCTCTCCAGCATCTGTTGTCTCCAGATTTTTTAATGATCGCCATTCTAACCGGCGTGAGATGCTATCTCAGTGTAGTTTTGATTTGCATTTCTCTGATGACCAGTGATGATGAGCATTTTTTCATATGTTTGTTGGCCTCACGTATGTCTTCTTTTGAGAAGTGTCTGTTCATATCCTTTGCCCACTTTTGAATGGGCTTGTTAGTTTTTTTCTTGTAAATCTGCTTTAGTTCTTTGTAAATTACGGATATCAGCCCTTTGTCAGATGGGTAAACTGCAAAAATTTTTTCCCAATCTGTTGGTTGCCGATTCACTCTAATGATTGTTTCTTTTGCTGTGCAGAAACCGTGGAGTTTGATTAGGTCCCATTTGTCTATTTTGGCTTTTGTTGTCAATGTGTTTGGCGTTTTGGTCATGAAGTCCTTGCCTACACCTACGTCCTGAATGGTTTCGCCTAGATTTTCTTCTAGGGTTTTTATGGTGTTAGGTCTTATGTTTA
>NW_022442583.1:0-4361 GCF_009761245.1 Sapajus apella
TAAGAGAGCAGACTCTAAGTGCTCTTACCACAAAAAATGGTAATTGTATGAGGACAGGAATACATTAAGTAGCTTCCCTGTAGTATTCGATTTACTGTGTATATGTATATCAAACCATCACATCACACACCTTAAGTACATGTGATTTTAATAAAAATTTTAAAGAAAAATTCAAAATGAAGGGTTCTGGTGATAAATGTATTTCCTGCTGCCTGTAAAAATAGACATTTTTCCACAGAAGACATACAAACAGCCAATGGGTATATGAAAGGGTGCTCAATATCATTAATCATCAGGAAAATGCAGATCAAAATCACAATGGGATATCACTTGTTAGGAAGGTTATTACCCAGAAAAAAGCCAAATGATAACAAGTTGTATTAGTCCATTTTCACACTACTGATAAAGACATACCTCAGACTGGGCAATTTACAAAAGAAAGAGGTTTAATGGACTCACAGTTTTCTACATAGCTAGGGAGGCCTCACAATCATGGCAGAAGGTGAAAGACACATCTCACATGGCAGCAGACAAGAGAAGAGAGAGCTTGTGCAGGGAAACTCCCTTTTTAAAAACCATCAGGTTTCATGACACTTATTCACTGCCATGGCAACAGTGTGGGAAAAACCCACCCCCATGATTCAATTATCTCCCACTGGGTCTCTCCCTCCATACGTGGGAATTATGGGAGCTACAAGATGAGAGTTGGATGAGGACACAGAGCCAAACCATATCACAGGCGTTGGCGAGAACATTGAAAAATTGAAACCATTTTTGCTGTGTTGTCGGAATGCAGAGAATGATGCAGCCACGATGGAAAACAGTATACGGGCTCCTCCAAAAATTAAAAATAGAACAACCTCGTGATCTAGCAATCCTACTTCTGGGTGCATATATCCAAGAGAATTGAAATCAGGATTCTGAAGCACTATCTGCATTCCCATGTTCACCGTAGCATTAGTCACAATACCCAAGATAAGGAAACAAACTAAATGTCTGTCAAGACATGAATGGATAAAGAAAGTGGGGGCATATACATACCATGGAATATTATTCCACCCTAAAAAAGGAAGGAAATCCTTCCATTTGTAGTAACATGAATTAACGTAGAGCACATTAAGCTAAGTGAAATAAGACAGTCACAGAAGGACAAACACTAGGCGATTCCACTTACATGAGACATTTAAAATAGTCAAACACCCAGAAGAAGAAAACAGAATTGTGATTACCAGGGGCTTGAATAAGATGAAAATGGGCAATTGTTGCTCAATGGGTATAAAGCCTCAGTCACGCAAGATGAGAAAGTTCTAAGATCTGCGATACAAAATAGTACCTACAGTTAAAATATGGCATTGTGTATTTAAAAACATGTTACGAATATAATTCTCATGTTGTGTTCTTATCATACACAAAAATAATAAAGACCACATACATGAAAGAATACAAGTTTTGAAAATTATGAATATGTTTAGTACCTTGACTGTACTAAATGGTATCACATGTGTATGCATGTTCAAATTCAGCAAAATACATACATTAAGTATGTGCGGTTTTGTGTTTATAAATTATACCTCAACGAAGCCAAAAATATCCTATGACCTTGGATTAGACAATGGTTTCTTAGGTATGACAGCTAAAACACAAGCAGTCAAAGGAAAAAATACATAATAAAACTTCATCAAAATTATAAAACATATGCGTCAAGGAACATTATCAAGAAAGTCAAAATGAAAACCATATAATGGAATAAGATATTTGCTAATTATATATCTGACAAAGGCCTAGTATCTAGGATATATAAAGAATCCTTACAACTCAACAATAAAAAGTAGCCCAATTAAAACCTGGACAAAGGATTTAAATAGACATTTCTCCAAAAAAGATAAATGGTTAACGAGCACAAGAAAAGATGCTCAATATCCTTAGCAATTAAATAAATTCAAGTTAAAACAATGAGATACCATTTTACACCCACTAGGATCACTGTAATTGGAAATACAGGTAATAACAAATGTTGGTAAGCATGTGGAGAAATTGAAACTCTCATACATTGCTAGTGCAAATGCAATTGAGTTGGAAAATAACTTGACAGTTCCTCAGAAAGTCCATCATAGAGTTACCATAGGACTCAGCAATTTCACTTCTAGGTATATACCCAAGAGAAATAAAAACATACGTCCATAGAAAACTTGTACACAAATGTTTGTAGCAGTATTATTAATAGTGGTCCCAGAGTGGAGACAACCCGAATGTCCATCAACTGATGAACGAATAAACATGTTAGTATATCCATTCAATGGTATTATCCAGTCACAAAAAAAGAACGAAATACTGATACATGGATGAACCTCGAAGACATTATACTAGGTGAAAGAAGCTGGGCACAAAAGGCCATCTACTGTAGGATTCCTTTTATATGAAATGGCTAAATAGGCAAATCCATGCAGTGAAAAGTAGATTAATAATTGCCAGGTGCCAGGAAAGTGGAGAATGGAGAATGGCTACTAATGTGCATGGCTTTTCATTTACGGGTGATGAAAGTGTTCTGCAATTAGATAGTGATAGGTTGCATGACTTCTTGAATATACTTAAAAACCACTGAATTGTACAATTTAAGGAATGGATTTTATGGTTTGTTAATTAAATCTCAACTTAAAATTGATTAAATATTAATTAGCAGATATCAAAAGCATTTGATATGTATCATAGTTCTTCCTTTTCCTCTTCCCCTGCTCCCAGATCCTAAGGAAACACTGATGTCCTACCTCACCATGTTTATCCTGCGGCTTCTTGTATTCCCTGGCTCACCTCCAGGCACTCATAGTTAAAACACATGGGCCTAGGAAGCCGAAAAGGGAATCAAAGAGCCAGAGGTTCTCGGGTCCCTTAGGTGATGGCCGCGGGAAACACTTTCTACTGCATTTTTCTCGTGGCAAAGGAAATGTATTTCAGATTAGACTATACAGTTGCTTGGAAAAGCCTTTAAAATTCTTCACCTTTTTTTGCTCTCATTTCGTATTCCTGAAACCACTTTCCCAAGGATTACAACAGCCAGAAGGGAGCATTTCCCCCCATTATCGAAGTTATTGCCATTGAAAAATCACATGCATTTCCTATCTATCTATCTATCATGGATTCATCTATCACTGTATTCATTTATTTGGTCCCCAGTAACTTGAAAACTTGAATCACTGTCCGTCGGTCTGAGTCTGAGTCTGGGAGACTGAAAAAACCAAGGACCAAGACTCTGAATTAAGGTAAATTAACCTCCATTAGGGACGCTAAGTAGATTTTAATCTATATGCTAACTTCAATTCATTAACAGTGAAGATAGATTCTGTGCTGAGCAAGATCCTAGGGACATGTGTGTGACTAGTTTGACAGAATGATGTGATGATTAGTAATGTCTGCTTGAACTCCTGCAGAAAATTCAGAGTCTGTGTACTGCAGAGACTTCACCCTGGCTTAGCGAATGCTCCCTCAGGGGCCTCTAGCCAGAAAACCTCCCGGTAGTATCACTCAAACCTTGAAATACTGCATTCGGCTCAATATGAAGTTGTATTGTATGTGTACGTTTCACCTTCAGCAGCCTGCAGCTTAATTTAAAGCAAATCAAACCAAATGCCCACTCTGTTGTAATCGTTATAACCTGTCCCATCCATTATTCTATCAACGACAAAGGAAATGATTTATCCGAGAATGCTTATTTAGGTTCCTGTCTTGTAGGATAAGTCAGCCACCCCATACATTACATCGGGAATGTTCAGGGTGCTATGGCTATAGACACACCCCATTCATTAGAAAACTTAGAAATAATCTCCTATCTTAAAATTACTATTGCCATCAAATTCCCTTTTATTTCACTTCCCAAACTGGTGATGACTAATCTCTCATACTTGTAATTATTTGCATTCTTTCTCAGTCAGCACAGAGGATTTGTGTGTATATATGTGTGTGTGTGTGAAGAAAGGGGAATGGGGATGGGTAGAATGGGATGAACCCAATGTTTACTTTGCATTTTCAAGTCAGAGATGGAAGGCACCAAATGGGGACTCATTATTAAGCTAAGGCTCCCACTGGCCAAAATGTGTGGATTTCATGCCTTCTTCACTCTGATCACAAGTATGCAGGCCTTAGTAGGGTGGTTCTGGACTTTCTTCATGTTTCTGAATTCGGTTAACAAGTCAGTGGCCTAGTACAGACTGCTCTTTCTGGGTAGGTTATTTCCAGTGAAACACAGGAGGAGGAGCACAGAGGGAAGGATGCCCACCTGTTTAGTCAGGATACCCAGCAAATAACGCATTGCAAAGCACTTGGGCTCCATCCTTTTCACAAAGGCTTCCAAACTGCAAATCAAATAA
>NW_022442584.1:0-4361 GCF_009761245.1 Sapajus apella
CAAATGAGAAAGTGTGTCCCAGGTAAGCCAGAGATGCCTACATTTATTTAGTACAGATTTAATGACAAAGGCCTGCAGAAAACTCCATTTGTGGGTAATTAACATTGTCGATCCCCAAGTGGATGATCAAAGGTTGGTTTCCAGAGAAATAGGTAAACAAACTTATCTAGATAAATTCCTTTGCACTCCCTTGTTATCTACTCTCTGCCATTAGCTCAAGGTAAGAGGATTAGGCTGCCTTCAGCCATACTACTTTCCTGAAGCTTTTGCAAAAGACACCACTTAACATTGTGCTTTGACAGTCTATCAGCACTACTCATACATGTTTTATCAAAAGAGAAATACTGATAAGATAAGCATAAAAGGGCCGGGCGCGGTGGCTCAAGCCTGTAATCCCAGCACTTTGGGAGGCTGAGGCGGGTGGATCACGAGGTCAAGAGATCGAGACCATCCTGGTCAACATGGCGAAACCCCGTCTCTACTAAAAATACAAAAAATTAGCTGGGCATGGTGGTGCATGCCTGTAATCCCAGCTACTCAGGAAGCTGAGGCAGGAGAATTGCCTGAAGCCAGGAGGCGGAGGTTGCGGTGAGCCGAGATCGCGCCAATGCACTCCAGCCTGGGTAACAAGAGCAAAACTCCGTCTCCCAAAAAAAAAAAAAAGAAAGATAAGCATAAGATCTTTGTTTCAGTTCAGCAAACTCTCACTGGGTGCCTGCTCTGCTCGAAGATGCTGTGCTGTGTACTCTAGGCTTATCTTCTTCTGGTGCCATGTTTGGTTGTGTACTTTCACTGTGGAAGGCTTTGCCATTCTACAACATTCAGGGGCTTCCCCAAGCTCAATTAGGGCGTTCCTCCCTGACTACCTGGAAATAGGAAGACATGGGTGATGTCAGGTCATACTTCACTCCTTCTCGCCAACAGTTCCACAGTTGCTGGTTGAATACATAGAATCACTTAACTTTAGGAAAAGGGGTGGAGAGGTCCTTTGTGCTATAGAAGGGAAAGGACTTTGACTCTCATTTCCCTCAAGTACCCTTAGGTTACTTCTGAAAAATAAGTAGAAGATATCAGAGGGGGAAAAAGCAAGAGACACAAGTACGAAAGACAATGTTTTGTTTAATATAAACATAGATTAACACATAGTGAAGAGGAGTGGAACTCACTCGTACTGAGTGCCACCTATGTGCCAGAGTCTGTGTTGGGAGTTGTCACATATTTATTCTTTTTTTTTTCCCCCACCATGGCTCTTGTGAAGTAGATTTAAAAAAAAAAAAAGAGAAGACAACACCTTTAGTTTACAGATACATTGGGGTTCAGAAGGGCTCACTAACTTGTTTAAGATCATAAAAAAAGAATTGAATTCAGATCTTCTTAATACCCTGGCAGCACTCTAAAATCATCTTGGCCTTTAAAAAAAACATGCCCGAGTCTGGGTATGGTGGCTTATGCCCGTAATCCCAGCACTTTGGGGGACCACAGTGGGTGGATTTTGAGGTCAGGAGATCGAGACCATCCTGGCTGGGCAACATGGTGAAACCCTGTCTCTATTAAAAATACAAAAATTAGCTGGGTGTGGTGGTGTGCCTCCGTAGTCCCACTACTCAGGAGGCTGAGGCAGGAGAATCGCTTGAACTTGGGAGGCAGAGGTTGCAGTGAGCTGAGATTGCACCACTGCACTCCAGCCTGAGCAACAGAGAGAGATTCAGTCTCAAAAAGTCAATCAAACAAACAAAAAACATGGGTGAAACCTACCGCAAACTCAATTAAATTCCAATCTCTGAGGGTTCGGATGGGCATTAGTATTTTTTATAATTGGCCCCGTGATTATAATGTACAGCTAGAATTGAGAACCATGGCTCTGACTGAAGAGACAGTGCCTCTCCTACTGCTCTCCACAAGAAGGGACAGGGCATTTTTTTCAATGAGTGTGTATTCTAAATACTCTTGGAACTTTCAGATACATCCATCTCCTTTTCTCTGCTCCTCCTCCTTTGTACCAGAGGGGTCCTTCTCATCTCTGGATATCTGTAAACAAGCAGATGGAGTGAGGGGAGAGGTTGTTACTGATGGTAGAGAAATACAAATTTGACTTAATTAATTTTAATCAGTATTTATGTTTTGATAAAATGTGTATGTGTAGTGCTGATAGACTGTCAAAGCACAATGTCAAGTAGTGTCAAGAAAATTTGATATAGTTTTCCATACTTGTTGACAACTTTGATTTGTTGAATATGCATACACTGATACCAAAGAGTACTGACTTAGTATCTTGGCTTATAGAGATCATAAAAAGGATGGGGCAGGGGTCTTTTGTTGGTGGGAAAACAATTTTGAATTCCTGAGATTAGATTTGTTAATTGCCATATAACATGTAACATTTTACCCCAAGATTTTTGAAGTAATGTGATTTACCGTATCTATGGCATCTCAATTATAAAAATCCATTATTATTATTTTTTAAGTTTTTTCACCCCCTACACAATCCCCAAAAAATCCATTATTTTACAGTCTCCTTGTAACCTTGAAATTGACCATGAACAAGGATTGTTTAAAAACATCAAAATGTCATAATATTTTAAACACTGTCATATGTTATGAAGAATCTTTTCATATATTCATGTATAACTTAAGTTGAATACATAAATACAGTCATTCTTGGAATTGGCAAAACATGTCATTTTGTACAATAGTTACCTTGGGCATTTATTTTAAGATACGTAAAACCAGAGTGCCACCTCTCCTGAGTTTTATTAATAGACTTCTATTTTAATGGAGAATTAAAAACAATATAGAGAACTGAATGCTCGTCTTCCACCCTATCCAACTAGCTCCATCCTTCCTGCCCTATCTGGTCCCCAGTGATGCAGAAACTACCATTACTACTCAGTCCAATTTATGTGGTTCCTGCTCGGTCACTGTTGGGTTTATGGAGCATGCCTTAAACCATCAAACCACGATAGCATATTGCATGTTGGACATTGTGTGTGGTCCTTCCTGATTTCTACATCTAATGTTAAGTTCCACAGGGAAATCTAAGGAAACCTTGATATTGCTGCCTGATTATTGCACTACAGACAAATTGCATGGTGAATATACTTTTCTTTATTACACTGATATGTTTTATTTTCTTTTTAGCTTTGATTAGTTTATGTTCAATTACTTAGATTTTTCTGGCAACTGATTTCTTCTTTCTGCCCCTATTTGCCCCTAAAATGAAATACCCTACTTTGTAAGGATCATCTTGCCAAATTATAGCAATTATTTTTAACTCCCCAAGTCCATTTTGCATATCGCTCCTGACTCAGGAAATAGTCAGTTACATTTCTTAAATACAAGTAATAATACCCCATGTAACCACTGCACATCTTCGAAGAATCTCCCAGTTTTTCACCAGGATTCTTTCTTGCATTTTATTGCAAAAAATTTCAAATATAGAAAGTAAAATAATAAAACGTATCACCACATACCATCCAGCTTCAGCAGTTATAATCTCATCCCTAATCTTGTTTTATCTGTACCGCACCCATTCCTCCTCTGTTTCAAACTAACCCCAGATTTCATCTGTACATATGTCAGTGTGTCTCCAGTAGATAAGGACTTTTGAAAAATTACAGCCAGAATACTATTACCACACCTTAAAAATGAACAATTCTGTAATATTATAAAATATCTATTCAGTTTTCAAATTTTTTGATTTTTTTAAAAGTTTCTTTTAAATTGGTTTGAATCAGAATTTCAAGGTCCTAGTATTAATTTTGTTGGTATATCTTTTAAATATCTTTTAATTTATAGGTAGGTACGTCATTCTCTTTTTTCTTCTGTGCAATTTATTTGTTCAAGAAATTGAGTTGTTTTATTGATTTTTTTTTTTTTTTGAGACGGAGTTTCGCTTTTTGTTACCCAGGCTGGAGTGCAATGGTGCGATCTTGGCTCACCGCAACCTCCGCCTCCTGGGTTCAAGCAGTTCTCCTGTCTCAGCCTCCCGAGTAGCTGGGACTACAGGCATGCACCACTATGCCCAGCTAATTTTTGTATTTTTAGTAGAGACGGGGTTTCACCATGTTGACCAGGATGGTCTCGATCTCTTGGCCTCATGATCCACCCGTCTCGGCCTCCCAAAGTTCTGGGATTACAGGCGTGAGCCACCGCGCCCGGCCGTTTTATTGATTGTTTTAATCTAGTCTCATACAGACTGGATTTTACTGATTGCATTCCTGTTGTATTTTTTTTTACGTGTATTCGTCACCTTTTTTCCCCATAAACTGGTAATTAGGTTTAGAAGTTTCCATTTTTGGCAAGACAGCTTCAGACTATGTGATGTGTGCTTCCATCAGAAGGCACAAAATATATCTTTGTAC
>NW_022442585.1:0-4359 GCF_009761245.1 Sapajus apella
GTTAATATGCATGTGTATTACCAAGAAACAAATATTGAGAAGTAGATACACTAAAATATAAGTATATTAAAATATTTTTTTCGGCCGGGAATTGTGGCTCACATCTGTAATCCCAGCACTTTGGGAGGCTGAGGCAGGTGTATCACAAGGTCAGGAGCTCAAGACCAGCCTGACCAATATGATGAAACCTCATCTCTACTAAAATATAAAAATTAACAAGGAGCGATGGCACACACCTGTAGTCCCAGCTACTCGGGGGGCTGCAGCAGAAGAATCACTCTAACTCAGGAGGCAGAAGTTACAGTGAGCCGAGATTGCACCACTGTACTCCAGCCTGGGTGACAGAGCAGGCGTCCAACTCAAAAAAAAAATAAAAATAAAAATAAATGAAATGAGAAAAAAGAATACACACACACACACACACACACACACACATATATGTTAACGAAGGCATTTGAATTTGGCATCTATTTCCCAATATTAAGGAGAAGAGGCCAGGCATGGAGGCTCATGCCTGTAGTCCCAGTGCTTCGGGAGGCCCAGCGGGTGGATCACTTGAACTCAGGAGTTCGAGACCAGCATAGCCAACAAGATGAAAACCCATCTCTACTAAAAAATACAAACATTAGACAGGCATGGTAGTGTGTGCCTGTAGTCCCAGCTACTCAGGAGGTTGAGGCTTAAGAATCACTTGCAGATGCTGTAGTGAGCCGAGATCATGCCACTGCACTCCAGCCTGAGTGACACAGCAAGACTCCATCTCAAAAAAAAAAAAGGAGAAAAATAGGAAGAGTTTAATTCTCAGGAAACATCAAAACATCTGTCCATCAGATTTTACAGCCACTGAAGAGGAATTTTTTCTGATGGCCTGGAGCCAATACTGACAAAAATAATTGTCAGGGTGGGCCAGGTGTGGTGGCTCATGCCTGTAATCCCAGCACTTTGGGAGGCCGAGGTGGGTGGATCATGAGGTCAGGAGATCAAGATAATCCTGGCCAACATGGTGAAACTCCATCTCTTAAAATAATAATAATAATAATTGGCAGGGTGATCATTAAAGCAAGATCTCACATTAATGTGTTCCCCTGCCCGTGTCCAAGGTAGAATTTTCATATCGGCTGAAGCAATGCATTGCACATAGTAGATGCTGCATAACTGTTTGATGCAAGCTGGCAGAAAAGAATGTAAAAATTTACTGAGGAATAAAAAACAGATGGGACCACTTCGGAAATGTAATCAAACCGTGTTTGAGGTACTGGAGAGGAGTGTATTTGCAAACCAGGAAATATCTAGCCCCAGGAAACAGATGCTGGTGTGCTGTTGGTGAAAACATCTTTTTCATAGAAAACCCTAGGGTTTTATTTTTACCTTGGTAACTATCAAAATTGTTAATCGGTCTCAGGAATTTATCTCCAAATTGACATTCTGAGTGAATGCCTCCATTCAGGGCAAGCTGGGCTTTGTGGTAATTGCCTCTGATGTCTGTTCTTCCGTCTTTCTCCCTAGCCTAACCCCTGTCGCTGTCAATTACCCTGGGAGGCTGCTGGCAACAATGGAGACTATTGCCTCCGTGACAGCCACCTGGGCCCTCAGTATCAGCGGTGCCAAGTGGCTGCAAGCTGTGCTGAGGGCTACACTGAGAGCTAAGGGAACTTCCAAGGCATTGCTCTCCCCAAAATCTATGATTTTCCCTTCTACTGTGTATGAGCACTGACCCACAGTTTTAGGTGGCATTTCAATCTCAGATCTCAGCGAAGCTGCCTGTGATGCAGAGTGATTCTTGTTTTCTTTTTTTTTTGAGACAGGGTTTTGTTCTTGTTGCCTAGGCCAGAGTGCAATGGTGCTATCTCGGCTCACTGCAATCTCTGCCCCCCGGGTTCAAGTGATTCTCCTGTCTCAGCCTCCCAAGTAGCTGGGATTTCAGGCATGTGCCACCATGCCTGGTTAATTTTGTGTTTTTAGTAGAGATGGGGTTTCTTCATGTTGGTCATTCTGGTCTCAGAATGACCTCAGGTGATCCACCTGCCTCGGCCTTCCAAAGTGCTGAAAGTACAGGCATAAACCACTGAGCCTGGCCACAAAGTGATTCTTAACATTGCCTGAGGAATTCAGAGGAGAGAGTAGGGAAAAGTTGAATTCCTGGCTAATGATGCTGCCCCAGATGCTGCCTTCCATAAACCATTTCCACCTTCTGCACCTAGCAATGTTTTCTGAAGGATTAAGATATTTCAGCCAGGGGACGGTTGCTCACGCCTGCAATCCCAACACTTTAGGAGGCTAAGGTGGGTGGATCACCTGAGGTCAGGAGTTTGAGGCCAGTCTGACCAACGTGGCATTACCCCATCTTTATTAAAAATACAAAAATTAGCCAGGCCTGGTGACAGGTGCCTGAAATCCCAGCTACCCAGGAGGCTGAGTCAGGAGAATTGCTTGAACCCAGGAGGCTGCAGTGAGCCAAGATCGCCCCATTGCACTCCAACATGGGCAACAAGAGCAAAACTCTGTCTCAAAAAAAAAAAAAGCCTATTGAAGAAACCTCATTATGAACTTTTTAACAGTTTACTAAATATCCTAATTTCCAGGCCATCACAGCCAATTAGTCAGGGAAAGCATCTAGAAGGATGAGAGGCTCTGTTTGCTGATTTTTGCTTTCCAGTTTCCACTGTTAGTCATTTCCCTGTAAGGATAACCAGAGACTCCGGACATATTAAATATTGTTGTATTCTGCTACCATTGTCTTCCAATATTAATTACACTTCAAACATGCCAAAGTAGTTTAAGTTACACTTATCATTATGAACTTCTCAATGTCTCTCTGAGCCCAGTCCTAGTATTATTTAAAATTGGCAAAGTGTTTCCTATGAATGATGTTAAAAATGTATTTGGAAACCTGACAAAGATTTGTGGAAACAAGTGATTACAAAAAAAATTCCATGAAGCCAAGAAGATCACAGAAAATAAAAAGTAGCTTCTTGGCCAGGCGCGATGGCTCATGCCTGTAATCCTAGCACTTTGGGAAGCTGAGGTGGGCGGATCACGAGGTCAAGAGATCGAGACTATCCTGGCCAACATGGTGAAACCCTGTCTCTACTAAAATTATCAAAATTAGCTGGGCGTGGTGGTGCATGTCTGTGTCTCAGCTACTTGGGAGGCTGAGGCAGGAGAATTGCTTGAACCCAGGAGGCAGAGGTTGCAGTGAGCTGAGATCTCACCACTGCACTCCAGCCTGGGCAACAGAGTGAGACTGTTTCAAAAAAAAAAAAAAAGAGTAGTTTCTCATAAAAAACAAACAGGTCAAGTGCAATGACTCATGCCTATTACACCGGTTTTGTTTGTTTTTAAATAGAAATGGGGTTTCACCATGTTAGCCAGGATGATTTCGATCACCTGACCTTGTGATCTGTCAGCCTCCCAAAGTGCTGGGATTACAGGCGTGAGCCACCATGCCCAGCCTATCACACCTGTTATACCAGCACTTTGGGAGGCAAAGACAAGAAGATCACTTGAGCCCAAGAGTTTGAGACCAGCCTTGGAAACACGGTGAGATCTTGTCTCTATAAAAACAAACAAACAAGCAAACATCAAATTCTTTTTTTTTTTTTTTTTTTGATGAGACGGAGTTTCACTCTTGTTACCCAGGCTGGAGTGCAATGGTGCAATCTCGGCTCACCACAACCTCTGCCTCCTGGGTTCAGGCAATTCTCCTGCCTCAGCCTCCTGAGTAGCTGAGATTACAGGCACGTGCCACCATGCTCAGCTAATGTTTTGTATTTTTAGTAGAGATGGGGTTTCACCATGTTGACCAGGATGGTCTTGATCTCTTGACCTCGTGATCCACCCGCCTCGGCCTCCCAAAGTGCTGGGATTACAGGCTTGAGCCACCGCACCCGGCCAACATCAAATTCTTAATTATGTGAAATAGTACAAGAACAAATTGACACAGAGAATGCTAGGTAACTTCCTCAATGTAAGATGAGCTCTTTACAAATAGAAAAAGATTTTTAAAACTGGCTTCAGTTGATTCTGTAAGGAAAAATGAAAAATATCTCTGCAATAGAGTCTCTGCAAAAAAAAAAAAAAAAGTAAAAGAAAATAAACAAACAACATGGGAATTTCACTTCTTATTTTATTTTTTGAGATGAGATCTTGTTCTGCCACCCAGGCTGGAGTGCAGTGGTGTGATCAGGGCTAACTACAGCCTCAACCTCTGGGGCTCAAGCAATCCTACCTTCTCAGTCTCTTGACTAGTTAGGACTACAGACACATGCCATCACGTCCAGGGAATATTTTTTTGTAGAGATGAGGAGGGTCTCCCAGTCTGGTCTTGAATTCCTAGGCTCAAGTGATTCACCAGCCTCA
>NW_022442586.1:0-4359 GCF_009761245.1 Sapajus apella
ATTACTTTATACTTTTAAACTAAACATATTACAGTGGTAAACCCTACAATAAAGATATGGCAAACAAGTCTTTAAAAATAGGATCACATTCTACTTACAGATATTTTCACACTTACAAGCATTTTGATTAGAGACAGATTTCTTTATAGGATTACACTTTTTAAGAACTGAATCATTTTTGTCTGCTGGAATAAACCGGGAACTATTTAACTTATTAGGTGTAATTAACTTTTATTTAAAATTTTGAAAAAATTTCCAGCTAATTTATTGTGGTGAGGAAAGGAGTCTCTTGGCTTTCTTAATTTCTTCCTTAGCAACTGACCTGTTCACATTTCTCTCTCTCATGATACCATTTTATATTCTCTAACTTTTGTAAAATCATCCATCTTATTTAAATATCTAAGTGCATTACCATTGCAAATGGGCACCATAATCTCTAATGATTTTGTCTCTTTTCATTGATTTTCAAAACTTTCTGCGGCTTTTAATCTCACTAATTTTGATAGTGAATTTGATTTTTTTTTTGTCTTTTCAAAGTAAAAGAGCTCTCTGTTTTAGCGCTTCACAGAATTTTTTGTGACAATTTCACAAAATCAGTTTGTTTACCACTATATGTGTTTTTGTCTTGAAGGTTTTGCTTTGTTCTTTATCTGAAAGTACATTTCTAGTTTTTTAATTTTACTTTATTAATAAAATATCTAAAACAATACATTTCTTTAAATATATATTTTCTCTAGTTCAAATGTTTAATGAATAGTATCTTCATTTTTCATATTTTAAAATGATTTGTTATATTTTAAATTTATTTGATCAGGTGATAGAATTTTTATTTTATTGGTATTAGTTATTTTTTATTTATTTAAAATAAATTATTAACTTTTTTGCAGCAGGGTCATATAATATAGTACATATAATTTTTGGTGTTTTTCCTTTATTGAAAAGTTTCATTCATTTATTTTCTCTGAAAGTTTTATCTATTCTGCATTTTCTCTTTAAATTCTCACCATAAAATTGCTCATTCAGCCTTCTTTCTTGTAGCTTTCAGTTTTACAAAGTTTTATTTCTTTTTTTCCCCCAATTCGTCGGTCTAAATTTTATGATGGGATAACGATTTCTGTTATTATGTTTCTCTCAATTTCATCTTGCTGTTCTAAGTTTTTTAAATGTACTTTGTTGCAATGTGCTGTAGTTCATATAAATTTAATACTTTGTTTTCAGTGATTATTTTGCCTTTTTCACTCAAACTCACATGTAGCCCTTTTTGCTTTATATTTGGCTTTGATATCATAATATATTTAGTTGATATTTTCTTACCTAACCAATTATTTTTGTTCTTTCCACATCTCCTCTTCTTTCTCTTTATTTATTTATTTATTTATTTTTTTGAGACGGAGTTTCGCTCTTGTTACCCAGGCTGGAGTGCAATGGCGCGATCTCGGCTCACCGCAACCTCCGCCTCCTGGGTTCAGGCAATTCTCCTGCCTCAGCCTCCTGAGCAGCTGGGATTACAGGCACACGCCACCATGCCCAGCTGAATTTTTGTATTTTTAGTAGAGACGGGGTTTCACCATGTTGACCAGGATGGTCTCGATCTCTTGACCTCGTGATCCACCCGCCTCGGCCTCCCAAAGTGCTGGGATTACAGGCTTGAGCCACCGCGCCCGGCCTCTTCTTTCTCTTTTAAATAGAATATGCTTGGATTTTTTTCTTGAATTCAATCTGAAACTCTATTTTAAAAAGTATAGAAATTTGATCTATTGGCATGCTCTTGTAATTGTTATATTTAAACCATTGTAACCATATTTTTATGATTCTGTTTTCTGTTATGTTTCTATGATGTGTCTTCACTTGGGAAAGGGTCATATTTAAGCTTCTTTTACTTCACTTAATTCTGAAATGAAATATAAAACAAATATTGGTATGTTTGCACATAATGACTGCTCAGAAAAATCTGACATTTAGAATTTTGTATGTTTAACTTTATACCTGTCCTCTCCTCTTTTCCTTTTTACCATTCCTCATAGCCTGTATATCTGAGAAAAAAAAATGTTTTAAAATAATTCTTACACTTTCTGTAACTGAAGCTGATCATTCATTGCTCTAACTCTGGAAATGCTATTTGGAGGTAAAGTATGTGGTTAGGGAGTAGCTGCAGCATTTTCTCAGTTCAAATCTGGTAGATAATCTGTGAACATCTCTCTCTTTCTCTTTCTTTCTTTTCTTTCTCTTTCTTTCTCTCTCTCTCTTCTTTCTTTCTTTCTTGTCCTTTTTAGGAAGACTATATATAGTTTTCCATTGCCTGTAGGAAGGTTACAGTCTCAATTGGTACAGCTGATCTCATTGTAATGTAAAGCACTTTTTAAAAGCAGAAAACCACCCACCTTGATTACATTTTAAATAAGAACATGACTAGGACAGGTAAAATCATGCCAGTGGTTTGTATTCCTTTCACACTGAACACTGAGGAAGCATGGTTGCTTTCTCTGTTCTCCACTGGGAAACTTAGGCATGACTAGCTGGCTGTTGTGTGGTTGACAGGCTTCCTGAGCCCTTGCTGGGAGGAGCATGAAGTTTAGAATTTTAGCTCTGCCACTGACTTCAGTATCTTCTCATAAACACTGAGACACTCTGGGAGAGTTGCTAAGAGTGGTCAAAGGGACGAAGCCTCTGGTGACGATTTCATTATTGCTGAGTTCATTTATTTATATATCGATTGATCTCATTCTTTATTTATAGCTTTTCTGTTATGTAACTGCCCCATAGAGCTGAGATTCTTTTTTGGAATGAGATGTGGAATACTTTAAATGCCTATAAAATCAAATGTATATATTTACCACTGTCTGTTTCAGTTTCCAATATAAGCTCCTTAATCAGTTCTGGAAATTCTATTGGCTTATAGTTTAAATTATGGGCTGGGGCACTAATTGTTTACTTAAGAGGAACAGTTTCAGCAGTGGCTTCCATTGATTGACACCTTGCCCCTGGCTGCCAGGTTGAAAAACCGTGTTGTATGGGTTTTTTTAATGTTATCTGTGGAAGGGTTAATCCTTTTTTATTGTACACTTGATTTTCCAGGTTATTCTTTTAGTAATTCAATATTCTGGAGTATTCTCTCTCTCTCTCTCTCTCTCTTTCCTAGACTGTTCTAAATTGTTTGGCTTAATATTCTGGAGTATTCTCCCTCTCTCTCTCTCCCTCTCTCTCTCTCTCTTTACTAGATTGTTCTAAATGGTTTGGCTTAAACCAATCACTACATTTTACGGTTTTAAAACTCCAACAGTTTCAATGGCTGTTCCATTCCATCCCTCTTTATTTGAAAATGAAGGTCATCTATATTCTGATTGTGATTCTTGCAGCTGATTTTCCTTTTTTTTAAATTTTTTATTATTTTTTCCTATATTTTTCCTTTAATTTCCAGGTTATTCTTTATTTTAGTACTTCAGTATTCTGGAGAATTCTCTCTCGATTTCTTTTCTGCTTCTAGACTGTACTAAATAGTTCTGTTTGAAGCAATCACTACATTTTATGGTTTTAAAACTCAAACAGATTCAGTGGTTGTTCCATTTCATCCCTCTTTGAGAATGAAGGTCATCTATATTTTGATTGTGATTTTTGTAGCTGTTATTTTTAGAAGAGACGGGAGCTTTAATGGTTTTCCTGCTATTAATGGTGTGTACTGAGTAAGGGTTTCACTTATTTTTAAAGTGTTTACCTTTCTTCTTCTTTTTTTTAAACCTAACTCCTAAGAAGGGCTAATTTCTTTCTCAAGCTTTAATATATTCACCAAATAGTCTCTAGATTTCTGATTAAATTGGTATCTAGAAGCTATTAACAGAGAAAAATTATCATACAGAGCCACTTGCTCTGTCATCTAGCACCCAGAACATTGTTATTTCCAAGTGACCCGACTTTACCAAAAGAACCTGGGAAAATGTAAATTTATCTTAAGAAACAACAGATAGTATTCATTACTGCAATTGACCTTGATAACAAAACAGAGCTAAATCTTCTTGCCTTCTAGAAAGGGAGACAAACTTGAGAACTTACTTCATCCTTTGAATCCTGTGCTCTTAGATTTTAAAAGCTCTCTTCTTCTCTTATGCACCTTTTGATTTCTGAAGTTTGATCTCCCATTAGTAATAATTTAAATACTTCTGCTTCTCAGCAACCTCCTTCCACCTGGGTAGATAACACCCTCTCTTCCAGAATTTCTTAGAATTTGTAATACAGTTATCTTTTCTTGGGAGGAAAAAAAAACCCATGCACTTTAAAGAAGAACAATAAAATCTTTCTGGAGTCTGGGCATGATGGCTCACACCTGTAATCCCAGCACTTTGGGAGGTCAAAGTGGGCAGATCA
>NW_022442587.1:0-4359 GCF_009761245.1 Sapajus apella
TACCCAGACTGGAGTGCAATGGCGCCATCTTGGCTCACCGCAACCTCAGCCTCCTGGGTTCAGGCAATTCTCCTGCCTCAGCCTCCTGAGTAGCTGGGATTACAGGCACGTGCCACCATGCCCAGCTAATTTTTTGTATTTTTAGTAGAGACGGGGTTTCACCATGTTGACCAGGATGGTCTTGATTTCTTGACCTTGTGATCCACCCGCCTCGGCCTCCCAAAGTGCTGGGATTACAGGCTTGAGCCACCGCGCCTGGCCTTTATTTTTATTTTTATTTATTTTTTGAGACAGGGTTTCACTCTTGTTGCCCATGCTGGAGTGCAATGGTATGATCTTGGCTCACCACAACGTCCGCCTCCTACGTTCAAGCAATTCTCCTGCCTCAGCCTCCTGAGTAGCTGGGACTACAGGCATCTGCCACCATGCTCAGCCAATTTTGTATTTTTTTTTTTTTTTTTTTTTAAGTAGAGGCAGGGTTTCTCCATGTTGGTCAGGCTGGTCTCAAAATCCCGACCTCAGGTGATTCGCCTGCCTTGCCTCCCAAAGTGCTAGGATTACAGGTATGAGCCACTGTGCCCGGCCCATCTGGTAATTTTATGTTTACTTTAAGAGGGACTGCCAAACTATTTTCCAAAGTGGCTGAATCACTTTATAATTTGCAACAGCAATGTATGAAGATTCCAGTTTCTCCATATTCTTGGCAATACTTGTTACTGTTCTAGTCTTTGCTGAGAGGCTCTGTGTGCTTGTTGGAGCACGCTTTCAGGACTCAACCAGGCTTATAGTTCATCCATAGCATTGACTTCTGTTTTTGCTGAGCTTCATGCTCAGTCAGTGGTGATTGCTTAGGGCCTTTTTTTTTTTTTTTTTTTGAGACAGAGTCTCGCACTGTCACAGAGGCTGGAGTGCAGTGGCACAATCTCAGCTCACTGCAACCTTGCCTCCCAGATTCAAGCAAATCTCCTGCTCCAGCCTCCTGAGTAGCTGGTATTATAGGAGCCCACCACCATGCCCAGCTAATTTTTTGTATTTTTAGTAGAGAAGGGGTTTCACTATGTTGGCAGGCTGGTCTTGAATACTGGACCTCGTGATCCACCCACCTTGGCCTCCCAAAGTGCTGAGATAACAGGCGTGAGCCACAGCGCTCAACCAGCCCTGGGCACACTCTTGTGGCCTTCCAGAGTCTTAAGAAGTTCAGAACTTTTCAAAATTCCCTATGGACATCTCATTCTCCTACTTTCATGTGTTTTGGTTAGCTTGTTTGCCCCAGCTGCTTCAGGTAGCTGAAATGTTAAGCAACTGTAGCTGATTGTTTCTGACAAATAAATCCTTTGGGGGAAAAGGCTGTTAGCAATGGGCAAGCTCTGAATCAGCTTAAATATTGGGAAGTCTTGAGAGTGGGGTTTTTCAGGGAACTGCCAGTAAGCTCAAATAATAACAGTGTTCTGAAAATGGGACTTTGAAGGAGCTCTATCCCTGTTCTGTCACCTCCACTGTCTGCTAGGCTCCTGGATTCCACTGTTGGTGGGCTGTTACTTTTCTTTTTTTTTTAAAGGGGAAAAAAAAAAAAGAATTAAAAAAAAAAAATGGAGAGGAAGAAAGAGGAAGAGGGAGAGAGAAAGGGAGTGTTGCTTTATTGCCCAGGCTAGAATGCAGCCTAAAAATGGGTATTGAAAACCTCTTTTATGTCAGTAATTGTGCTTAATAATGGAGACGGAAAAAATGAGGGAAGAAAATAACAAACAAGCAGCCAACCAATATTTCATTTAAACCTGAGTAGGTGTGATGTGGTACTGATAAGAATGTATATTTTGTATATTTAAAGTGGAGAGTTCTACAAATGTTTAAGTTTACTTGTTCCGGATCTAAGTTCAAGTCCTGGATATCCTTGTTAATTTTCTGTCTTGTTGATCTGTCTAATATTGATGTTGAAGTCTCCCACTATTATTGTGTGGGAGTCTAAGTCTCTTTATAAGTCTTATGTATCTGGGTGTTCCTGTATTAGGTGCATATATATTTAGGATCGTTAGCTCTTCTTGTTGCATTGATCCTTTTATCATTATGTAATGTCCTTTGCCTCTTTTGATCTTTGTTGCTTTAAAGTCTATTTTATCAGAGGAGAGAATGGCAACTCCTGCTTTTTATTTATTTATTTATTTATGCTCTCCATTTGGTTGGTAAATCTTTCTCCATCCCTTTGTTTTGAGTCTTTGTGTATCCTTGCATGTGAGATGGGCCTGGATGCAGCATACCGATGGGTTTTGGCTGTCTCTTCTGATTGGAGGATTTAGTCGATTTAAATTTAGGATTGATAATAAGAGTTTAATAGTGCCATTTGATGTTAGCTGGCTGTTTTGCCCATTAGTTGATGTAAATTCTTCATTATGTTGATACTCTTTACTTTTTGTTATATTTTTGGAAAGGCTGATACTGGTCGTTCCTTTCTATGTGTAGTGCTTCTTTCAGAAGCTCTTGTAAAGCAGGCCTGGTGGTGATGAAATCTCTGATTACGTGCTTGTTCACAAAAGATTTTATATTTCCTTCGCTTGTGAAGCTTAGTTTGGCTGGATATGTAATTCTGGGTTGAAAGTTCTTTTCTTTAAGGATGTTGAATATTGGCCACCATTCTCTTCTGGCTTGTAGGGTTTCTGCTGAGAGATCTGCTGTGAGTCTGATAGGCTTCCCATTATGGGTAACCTGACCTTTCTCTCTGGCTGCCCTTAGTATTTTTTCCTTCATTTCAACCCTGGTGAATCTGATGATTATATGCCTTGAGGTTGGTCTCCTTGAGGAATATCTTTGTGGTGTTCTCTGTATTACCTGGAGTTGAATATTGTCCTGCCTTGCTAGGTTGGGAAGGTTTTCCTGAATAATATCCTGAAGAGTATTTTCCAGCTTGGATTCATTCTCTTCGTCACGTTCAGGTACACCTATCAAACGTAGGTTAGGTCTTTTCACATAGTCCCATATTTCTTGGAGACTTTGCTCATTCCTTTTTATCCTTTTTTCTCTAATCTTGTCTTCTTGTTTTATTTCATTAAGTTGGTCTTCGACCTCTGATATCCTTTCTTCTGCTTGATCAATTTGGCTGTTAAAACTTGTGCATACTTCGCGAAGTTCTCGTGTTGTGTTTTTCAGCTCCATTAATTCATTTACATTCCTCTCTAAATTGTCCATTCACGTTAGCATTTAGTCAAACCTTTTTTCAAAGTTTTTAGTTTCTTTGTATTGGGTTAGAACAAGTTCTTTTAACTCACAGAAATTTCTTTTCCACTTTTTGAAGCCTACTTCTGTTAATGGAACACACTCGTTCTCCATCAGGCCTTGTTCCATTGCTGATGAGGAACTGTGATCCCCTGTAGAGGGAGAGGTGTTCTCATTTTGAGTATTCTCAGCCTTTTTAGGCTGGTTTCTTCCCTTCGTTATGGATTTATCCATCTGTGGTCTTTATAATTACCGACTTTCTAATTAGGCTTCTGAGTGGACGTCCAACTTGTTGATTCCCCGCGCCGGAATCTGAGCAACCCACTGGGCCGGCTGAAACAGCAGCGTTAAGATTGATGGTGCTTTTCTGCCCGGGAATCTCCGGTCTGGCTTCCTTCTTGAGTCCATCCTTAAATCAGCTGAATAGGCGACTCTGCCTTCCCGGAGCTCCAAAAGGAGACCCAGTCCTGTTTACTCTGCACCAAGAACTGCCATGCCGAGGCGCCGGCAAAACTGCTCCGCCGGCCACAACAGTCGCGCTGGCGATCCGTGGGGCTCCTCCGCTGGGAATCTCCTGGTCCCTGAGCAACAAAAATTCGTCTGAAAGTGTGGTGTCCTCTTGTTCTCCGCACTTTCGCTGGGAACTACAATCCCCAGCTGCTAGTGATCAGCCATCTTGGATCTCTCTCCCCTGTGGGCTGTTACTTTTCTTGGTGGAGCTTGAAAGAAGGGGATGGGAATAGGGCATGTTAAAATGCCGCAAAGCTTGCTATTCTTACTGAGATTCAGCCATCTTTTTTGAATAAATGCTCCTTGGATTGTTGCAAGCCTTTTGGCTAATGTTCAGAATTCTGGGCTGGGCACGCTGGTTCTTGCCTGTAATCCCATCACTCTGGGAGGCTGAGGCGGGTGGATCACGAGGTCAGGAGTTTGAGACGAGCCTGGCCAACATGGTGAAACCCCATCTCTACTAAAAATACAAAAAATTAGCTGGGCATGGTGGCGGGCACCTGTAATCCCATTTACTCGGGAGGCTGAGGCAGGAGAATAACTTGAACCCTGGAGGCGGAGGTTGCAGTGAGCCGAGCTTGTGCCATTGTACTCCAGCTTGGGTGACAGTGGGAGACTACGTCTCAAAAAAAAAAAAAAAAA
>NW_022442588.1:0-4358 GCF_009761245.1 Sapajus apella
TTTTCAAAGGAATCTCACTACTCTTTTGCATTTTGTCTCTATGGCAATATTGGGAAGTTTTACCTCTAGCATTATAACATGATCTAGTGACCTGACACATTTGTGGTAAACAGTACCTACATATTCAGCAGCTCTTTGGTTTTCTCTCCACGAACCACAATTTTTTCTATTCTGTGTATGAGCATATCCTAGCATCCCTGTACATACCCACATAAATGTCTACAAGCCTATGAATTATTCTCTGTAAATAAAAATTTATCTCAATTTCCCCCAATGTTCATAATTCTCCTGAGGGTGTGAAAGGATCCAGGAGATGAAGGTCTTTCTGGATCTGTTCAAACAAAAGGCCCAGAGACCACCTGGTAGGTAAGGAGCTCACCTGGCTCTGGATGTTGAGTCTGTCTCTTCCGCTCTGTTATCTCACAGAAGGTCAGTTCACTTGTTCAGGTCCCAGGAAGAGAGCCCAGGTTTGTCCTAAGTTTATGACACACTCAACTTCTGATGACTCTCCTGTTACCTACATCCATGGAGATACGTTATTTATTAACGGAGCAAGTATCTGTCTGTAACAGAAAAAAGAAAGATAAATTAATATATACTGACTTTGACATTTCACCAAACTAATGTCAAATACCCAAGTTGCAATACCACACACCCCAGGGTAGGTTTATACAATTCAATGGAGGAGAAAGTCTTTCAGAAACAGATGAATCTGAATTGATAAATATGTGTGTAAGGACTCTGGGCTTGAGTGTCATTGTCCAGCCATGTTTCACAGGTATGATCTGTCAGGGAAGGACCAGAGTTCCCTGTGCTCTCAGAAGGGAGAGCTCACAGAGGCCATCTCTGGTTCCCAGGAATGGCAGTTGCACAGATCTTGGAGACTATCCTGCAGAGCTGACCTGTTATAAAGTTTGTGTCTGAAGCTGTCACTGCCATCCCCAGTCTACATATATTCACACAGAAGTGTTTAGAGGTCTGGCCACATCTTCAGAGTCACACATTGAGAAGGATGGCAGT
This sequence comes from Sapajus apella, assembly GCF_009761245.1. Taxonomy (NCBI): domain Eukaryota; kingdom Metazoa; phylum Chordata; class Mammalia; order Primates; family Cebidae; genus Sapajus; species Sapajus apella. Next base: position 1,021 of record NW_022442588.1, read on the forward strand.
ATGTCCCACTACTTTCTCCTGAGATCTCAGACAGAATCTTGAACTCCAAAAGGTTGCAGAGGGCAGCTCTCAGGTGCTTTTTTAAAATGACCCACTCCCTGGGACAGGGAGCTTCCCTCTAATCATGGCAAGTGTTCTGAACTAAAATAAACATCAGATGAATCCAGGCTTGTCTGAATTCATTGTGATTGTTACATTCAGCTCCTGTTTCAATGTGTCTGAATAGGTAAATGACAATTTAGATGACCTGAATGTGAGGTTTGTCTTATGTGAATTTTTAAGGGTAGAGCAGTATTGACCCTATTCCAAAATCTGTCCGTGATCCATGATCACACTTATCTCCCAGACCGGTTCCTTCAGCACATCTCCCTACCTGGAAGAAGAGGACTCTGGGCTTGGGGAGGGGAGGCCCCAGGAAGACAACTGAGTTCTCAGAGGGCACAGCCAGCATCCTCCTCCCAGGGAGAGCCTGAAAGACTGGGGCCTGCTCATCCCTTTTCACTGCTCCATACAAAGGCACCACCCACATGCAAATCCTCACTTAGGCACCCACAGGAAACCACCACACGTTTCCTTAAATTCAGCGTCCTGCTCACATGGGAAAGGCTTTCTGAGAGTCATGGACCTCACATGCAAGAGCATGAAACACCTGTGGTTTTTCCTCCTCCTTGTGGCAGCTCCCAGACGTGAGTGTCTCAGGGGTGCAGATATGAATTTACGGGGGCTGCCTCTGAGCCCAGGGCTCACCGTGTGTCTCTCTGTTCACAGGGGTCCTGTCCCAGGTGCAGCTGCAGCAGTGGGGCCCAGGACTGGTGAAGCCTTCGGAGACCCTGTCCCTCACCTGCGCTGTCTATGGTTACTCCATCAGTAGTGGTTACTGGTGGAACTGGATCCGCCAGCCTCCAGGGAAGGGGCTGGAGTGGATTGGGAGAATCTATTATAGTGGGGGCACCTACTACAACCCGTCCCTCAAGAGTCGAGTCACCATATCAGCAGACCCGTCCAAGAACCAGTTCTCCCTGAGGCTGAACTCTGTGACCGCGGCGGACACGGCCGTGTATTACTGTGCGAGACACAGTGAGGGGAGGTAAGTGTGAGCCCAGACACAAACCTCCCTGCAGGGAGGCGGCGGGGTGGGCACAGGTGCTGCTCAGGACCAGCAGGGGGTGCGCAGCGCCCACAGAGCCCGAGGCCAGGTCTGGAGCACCTGCAGGGAGAGCGGGGCTTCCTCATCTGCTCAGTGGGCTCCCTCCCCGCCAGCACTGGAGCTGTGTCCAGGGCTCCTTTCTTTATTATCTGTGGTTCTGCTTCCTCACATCCTTGTGCCAGCAAAGAAAGGAGGAAGACATTTTTCTCTTACAGTTGAAGTTTCAACAATTACTAGGAACTTTCTTACATGTTACTGCATGACCCATTACAAACCTTACTGATTTTAAAAAATGCTAATTCTTCCCAGCATCTCTTGATTTGTGTCATCAATCGAATTGTGCCCTCTTTGAAATTCATATGCTGAAACCTTAAATCCAATGGATCTATATTGGAGAACAGAATCGTAAGGATATAATTAAGATTAAATTTGGTCATAAGTGTGAGAACCTAATGCAATAGACCTGTTGTCTTTGTAAGAAGATGAAATAACACCATAGACCTCTCATTTTTCACGTGCACGCAGAGAAGAGCCATGTAGAGACGTAGTGCACTAGAAGGTGGCCCTGTGCAGCCAGGACGAAGCCTCACCAAGAACCAACCCTGACAGCACCTTGATCTTCAACATTCAGACTGCAGAATTGTGATAAAAATCAGTGTCTGTTCTTTAAACCACCCACAACTGTTGTCTTCTTATGAAGACCCACACAGACTAATCCCAAATAACTCTGTTAGCTCTGTCTCCTGGAAGGAGAAGCAGCCCCCTGAGGCTGGGCACAGCTCTCAGATTTCCACATGAAGTCGGCAAAAATAGTAGCTCTCATATAAAATTGTGTCATGGCCCTGTTGGCCATTTTTGATCAAGGTCTCTGAAACAATCCCTGGTGTCTGTAACACACAAGATGTCTTTTATCTTTTGTTTGGAAATAACAAATGGACAGTGAGTACCAGCTGGATGGAGACTGGCCACTGACCATCTTCTGCTGTTTCATAAGTATGTCACAGAAAACCACACCAACATCACCCACATCACTGTTTTTCTTCAGCTTCCTCAAATGAACTATAGACATGATCCCTGAAAGTATAGTTTATTTCTTCAACTTTCTAAAATTGCACTGAATCTCTAACTTAATGAGGAGATACATGGGGTCTCAGTTTTATTCCCTTCTTCCCAGACATCCCTAAGTACCAAGGGCAGAAGAGACTTTCAATGAAATTTGGCTGTCAATGCCCCCAACACCACATCACTTTCTAATATCCATATCCTGCATCCATCCTTCTGTGGACAACCTCCATTGGGCTACCCAGGAATGGCCAGAAGCTGGCAGCAGCTTCTTGGCTGAGGCCATGAATTATACACAGATGTGATTTCAATAACACAGACTCTACTGCAGGACCACATCTGTGTTCTTAGGAGCTCAGGCACCTGCTGATCTCAGTCGTTCCCTAATAAATTGCAAACCTTTTATTGATAAAGGTCCAGATGGCCCCATCAACTACAAGCTCCTGGGTGGTCAGTTAGGCAGAAGTCAGATGATGCGATGGGTAGGCAGGTCACTTCTACGTCACTGATGTTCCCAATGAATTTTAATGGAATAATATTAACAACAAAGGAACAGAGAAGAATATTGAATCTTGAAGGTATTTAAGGTCCAAGAACTTCATTTTGAAGAATAATGAAAGACACTTTTTAAATGGAAATTCCTAATCACGTATCACAGCTGAAGGCACAGCCACTGTGCACATGAAAGCTGGGGAGATGGATGGTAGGGTACATTCCTACAAGATGTTTCTGGTTGTGTGATGATTTGACTCATGCACGTGAAAGTAAGAGCTGGACTCAGGTAGAAACGAGGGCCATACCCCAAAGGAAAGGAGAAAACAAATGGAGATGGGCACTCCTGAAGAGAGATGATTAGATTTGATGAGTTTAAGATGAAAATGTCTTTAAAGGTTTTAATGTTCTAAGCTAAATGTGAACCTCTTCAATAAACTAAGAATTAAAAGGAGAATTGAGCTAGCAGTTGAGAGAACAAATAAATCATGAGAGAGGAGAAAGCAAATCTACAAAGAACTATCACAAGACAGAGGCCAGAATGGAGCTGATGCAGCAAGGTCATTACTCTGCAGACCTAGTTGACCATATGGTGAAGGGCCCTGAACACATGGGGACATCCTCCAACCTTTCCAAT
>NW_022442589.1:0-4358 GCF_009761245.1 Sapajus apella
GCGCCTCAGACGTCCTTCCCGGGAAGAAGAGGCGCACGTGTCACTGCTGTCACAGGAAGACGGAGCGCTGAAAACAAAGAAGGAGCAGAAGAAAACGCTTCTTCTTTCCGGTTTTCTGCAGGGTCTTCCTGGAGGGCTGGAGAGGGGTGAGGACACAGAACCCTCGGGGACGCGCGAGGCTGCAAAGCTTCCCGCTCGTCCCGCTTGTGGGGTCCCTGGCTGCCAGAGGCGCCTTCACCCCCTGATGCCCAGCCCGGCTCGGCGTCTCTGCCGGACTCACCCACTCCTCCCTCCGCTGCTCAGAATCCGAGAGCGGATGGGGGCGCTGCCGCGGCAGAAACGGGGACACACGGGGAGGGGCCGCTCAGCGCCAGGCGCCGCTGGGGCTCCAGAGAAGGACCCGGCTTTGTGGCCGAGGCCGAGGCCGTGGCTGCCGGCTGGATGCTCCGTTTCCTCGCCGCTCTAGGGACTCCCGCCCGACCCGCGGCAGCGCTGAGGCTGTTCTTCAAGGACTGCCCGGTCCAACCGCTTATCGACTGAGAGCTTTACACAGATGTCAGTTTTGATAAGAATTGCAGCAGGAAAAAACATGGATGCACAGTTTGAAAATGATGAACGAATGACACCCTTGGCATCAGCCCTGATGATCTGGGGTTCAATTGAAAAGGACAAACTTCACGAAGAAATACAGAATTTAATCGAAATTCAGGCCATCACTGTTTGTATGGAAAACGGCAACTTTAAAGAAACAGAAGTCTTTGGAAGAATATTTGGTGATCCAAATTCTTATATGCCTTTAAAAAGGAAATTGCCTATGATAATCTCTCAGAAAGATACATTTCATTCCTTTTTTTCAACACTTCAGCTACAACCACATGATGGAGAAAATGAAGAGTTATGTGAATTATGTGCTAAGCGAAAAATCATCCACCTTTCTAATGAAGGCAGCAGCAAAAGCGTAAAAGTAAAAGAACAAGAACAATAACTTCTCCAGAGAAACCCAATGGTAATGATGTTGAAATGGAAACCGAAGCTAATTTGGATACAAGAAAAAGATCTCACAAGAATCTTTTCTTATCTAAGTTGAAACATGGAACCCAGCAACAAGACCTTAATAAGAAAGAAAGAAGAGTAGGAACTCTTCAAAGTGCAAGAAAGAAAAAAGAAAGCAGAAGAGCCACTGAAAGTAGGATACCTGTTTCAAAGGGTCAACTGGTGACTCCTGAAAAGCACTGAGCTAGAAAAAGACAGGTGTGGCTTTGGGAAGAAGACAAGAATTGGAGATCTGGAGTGAGGAAATTTCTAGAGGGTAACATCTAAAATACTGTTGCAGTATAAATTCAACAACCTGACAAATGTCATGTTAAAAGGCACAATGAAGAAACTAAAACTGATTTGCTCAGACAGTGAAGACTGATTGTGCTTGTAAAAGCTTGGTGAAAGGACAATTAAGTATTTTGATCGCTACATTTTGTTTGAAACTTGCATCATTGATGCATTTTAAAACTTTAAATCATTACGGTATTTTTCTGTGACCATCAATTAATATGAGGGTTTGTACTATAAGAGTTAAAGTATATGCTATCGTATTCTTTAAGAACTTTATTTTGATAAACTGTGAATTTGTTGAAGCCTGCTACATTTAGCATTCCCACCCCCAAATCCTGTTCTAATGAAAAAATTAAAAGCTGATATAAAAAAATTTAATTAACCTATTTTGTAGCTGTAGGCTGACCTCAACCGTGAAACGTAACCCATTAAAATGAATTTGCTAGACGATTGAATAACAATAGTCCTTTGGTATGAGATAATGACTTGGTTTATGTCCTTAATATGCTACTTAATTACTTAAGACATGTATTAATAGAATGGTAAATGTGGGCTGGGCGCGGTGGCTCAAGCCTGTAATCCCAGCACTTTGGGAGGCCGAGGTGGGTGGATCACGAGGTCAAGAGATCGAGGCCATCCTGATCAATTTGGTGAAACCCCGTCTCTACTAAAAATACAAAAAATCAGCTGGGCATGGTGGCGCATGCCTGTAATCCCAGCTACTCAGGAGGCTGAGGCAGGAGAATTGCCTGAACCCAGGCTGGAGTGCAATGGCGCGATCTCGGCTCACCGCAACCTCCGTCTCCTGGGTTAAAAAAGCGAAACCCCAACCCAAAAAAAAAAAAAAAAAAAGAATGGTAAATGTACTAAGTAACCTATAAGCATGACATACGTTTGCTTTCAATGGTTTCATGTAAAGAAAAAAAATTGAACACAGTAATACGCAAGGACACAAGTGAACAATAGACACTGGGAAGGGAGGGTGGGAGTGAGAGCTGAAAACTGCCTACTGGGTGCTCTGCTCCATACCTGGGCGATGGGATCATCCGTGCCCCACACCTCAGCAGCGCACAGTGTACCCAGCTAACAAACCTGCCCATGTGCTCCCTGAATCTAAAATAAAAATAAGTTTTATTATTACCCATGGAACAAAATTTGTACTATTAGCAAGAGTCATTTTGTGTCTCAGTTGGAAACAATTTGACTTCTGTTCCAGTGTTTAAAGTTTGACAAAAATGGTTTTGAATAGATCTGTATAATCTGATGCCATAAATATAAGATTCTCTGATATGTTCATTTAACATATCAATATCGGGCCAAAAATAATATTCTGTAAAGCTTAAATAGCTGTTGACTATGAGCACCTTGACGTCTATGATAGGTAATAAACAAGGCCATACATACCTTACTAAGCAGTTTTGGTTTTTCACTAACATTGTATTCTTTAAAGATTTAGACTCACAGAATTATTTAGCATTTTGAGTTGTGTGCTTTATTTAGTGAGTAAAAATATTGGAATATTGAAGCATTTGCATAAAAAATCAAATGGTAGTGTTTTGTAATCTGTATTTTATTTTCTATTAAGGTTTTATATGTTACTTTCCCATAGTTCCTGAATTTGTTATCCTATATACTATATATAAACAGAAACACGGATAATTAAAAAAAAAAAAAAAAGAATCTGACAGCTGCGCGGCGGCGCCCCCCTGTGGCCACAGGGCTAAGAACGGTGGCCCTTAGCTCCCGCCTCACCTGCTCAGCCAAGACCTCCCCCGGGTCTCCCTGGGTTCCCAGCAGCAGGAAAGGGGTCTGAACAAAAGAGGGCACCCCTACCCCATGTCACAGTTGGGATTGGCTGTGTCTGCGTGGGTCTATTCATGGGCTCTTTATTCTATTCCATTGATTTATGCCTATTTTATACCAATGTCACACTGCTTTTTATTACTAGAGGTTTATAGTAAATCTTGAAATTACTCAATAGGCATCCTCCAAATTCCTTCTTTTTAAAAATTATTTCAGCTACTCAAACTTATTTGTATTTGCATAGAAATGGTAGCTTCAGCTTGCCAATTTCTTTTAACATTTCTTTTAAAGCTCACCAGTGTCTTAATTGAAAATGCACTTAATTTAATAGCTCAATCTTGGAGAAGTAATAACACTGGATATTCCAGTTCTTGAATACATGATTTCTCTGTTAATTTTGATCTTCTTTACTTTCTGTTGGTAGTGCTTGTAGACTTTAGCATAGAAATTATACACACCATTAAAAAATTGATGCCTCAACATGGTATTACTTTGCTAATTTTTATTTTGAGACAGAGTTTTGCTCTTGTTGCCCAGGTAGAATGCAGTGATGTGATGTTGGCTCACTGCAACCTCTGCCTCCTGGGTCCAAAAGATCTCCTGCCTCAACCTCCTGAGTACCTGGGATTGCAGGCTTCTACCACCATGCCCAGCCAATTTTGTATTTTTAGTAGAGAGAGGACTTCGCCATGTTGGCCAGGCTGGTCTGGAACTCCTGACCTCAAGTGACCCACCCACCTGGGTCTCCCAAAATGCTGGGATTACAGGCGTGAGCCTCTGAACCCAGCCTGTTTTGTATTATGTTAATTGAGTTGTGTTATTTAATTTGCAGTTTATTTGAATCAAACACTTTCCCATAAACTGGAATGATATATTTTTTTTAATTTGTATTTGAATTTATTAATTCTTGCACCGAATTTTTAGTCTTTGTTCAAAAGAAATAATTGTTCTTGGTTCTTTTTTCTTCTAATTTTGTTGTCTGCATTTTCTTTTTTTAATCTGAGTAATATTGGCCTCATAAATCCAGTTGAAAATAGTTGCCTCATTTAATTTCTAAAAATGTGTGTGTAAAATTGATGTTATTTTTCAACTGTGTGTTTCATGCAATTCGTCAGCGAAGCCTTCTAGACAAACCTTCTGTATTCTATATGGGAAGGATTTTAATTACAAATTCAATTCCTACAATTTATATATGGCTGGTCACATTTTCTATTTCTTCTTAGGTC
>NW_022442590.1:0-4358 GCF_009761245.1 Sapajus apella
GCGCCTCAGACGTCCTTCCCGGGAAGAAGAGGCGCACGTGTCACTGCTGTCACAGGAAGACGGAGCGCTGAAAACAAAGAAGGAGCAGAAGAAAACGCTTCTTCTTTCCGGTTTTCTGCAGGGTCTTCCTGGAGGGCTGGAGAGGGGTGAGGACACAGAACCCTCGGGGACGCGCGAGGCTGCAAAGCTTCCCGCTCGTCCCGCTTGTGGGGTCCCTGGCTGCCAGAGGCGCCTTCACCCCCTGATGCCCAGCCCGGCTCGGCGTCTCTGCCGGACTCACCCACTCCTCCCTCCGCTGCTCAGAATCCGAGAGCGGATGGGGGCGCTGCCGCGGCAGAAACGGGGACACACGGGGAGGGGCCGCTCAGCGCCAGGCGCCGCTGGGGCTCCAGAGAAGGACCCGGCTTTGTGGCCGAGGCCGAGGCCGTGGCTGCCGGCTGGATGCTCCGTTTCCTCGCCGCTCTAGGGACTCCCGCCCGACCCGCGGCAGCGCTGAGGCTGTTCTTCAAGGACTGCCCGGTCCAACCGCTTATCGACTGAGAGCTTTACACAGATGTCAGTTTTGATAAGAATTGCAGCAGGAAAAAACATGGATGCACAGTTTGAAAATGATGAACGAATGACACCCTTGGCATCAGCCCTGATGATCTGGGGTTCAATTGAAAAGGACAAACTTCACGAAGAAATACAGAATTTAATCGAAATTCAGGCCATCACTGTTTGTATGGAAAACGGCAACTTTAAAGAAACAGAAGTCTTTGGAAGAATATTTGGTGATCCAAATTCTTATATGCCTTTAAAAAGGAAATTGCCTATGATAATCTCTCAGAAAGATACATTTCATTCCTTTTTTTCAACACTTCAGCTACAACCACATGATGGAGAAAATGAAGAGTTATGTGAATTATGTGCTAAGCGAAAAATCATCCACCTTTCTAATGAAGGCAGCAGCAAAAGCGTAAAAGTAAAAGAACAAGAACAATAACTTCTCCAGAGAAACCCAATGGTAATGATGTTGAAATGGAAACCGAAGCTAATTTGGATACAAGAAAAAGATCTCACAAGAATCTTTTCTTATCTAAGTTGAAACATGGAACCCAGCAACAAGACCTTAATAAGAAAGAAAGAAGAGTAGGAACTCTTCAAAGTGCAAGAAAGAAAAAAGAAAGCAGAAGAGCCACTGAAAGTAGGATACCTGTTTCAAAGGGTCAACTGGTGACTCCTGAAAAGCACTGAGCTAGAAAAAGACAGGTGTGGCTTTGGGAAGAAGACAAGAATTGGAGATCTGGAGTGAGGAAATTTCTAGAGGGTAACATCTAAAATACTGTTGCAGTATAAATTCAACAACCTGACAAATGTCATGTTAAAAGGCACAATGAAGAAACTAAAACTGATTTGCTCAGACAGTGAAGACTGATTGTGCTTGTAAAAGCTTGGTGAAAGGACAATTAAGTATTTTGATCGCTACATTTTGTTTGAAACTTGCATCATTGATGCATTTTAAAACTTTAAATCATTACGGTATTTTTCTGTGACCATCAATTAATATGAGGGTTTGTACTATAAGAGTTAAAGTATATGCTATCGTATTCTTTAAGAACTTTATTTTGATAAACTGTGAATTTGTTGAAGCCTGCTACATTTAGCATTCCCACCCCCAAATCCTGTTCTAATGAAAAAATTAAAAGCTGATATAAAAAAATTTAATTAACCTATTTTGTAGCTGTAGGCTGACCTCAACCGTGAAACGTAACCCATTAAAATGAATTTGCTAGACGATTGAATAACAATAGTCCTTTGGTATGAGATAATGACTTGGTTTATGTCCTTAATATGCTACTTAATTACTTAAGACATGTATTAATAGAATGGTAAATGTGGGCTGGGCGCGGTGGCTCAAGCCTGTAATCCCAGCACTTTGGGAGGCCGAGGTGGGTGGATCACGAGGTCAAGAGATCGAGGCCATCCTGATCAATTTGGTGAAACCCCGTCTCTACTAAAAATACAAAAAATCAGCTGGGCATGGTGGCGCATGCCTGTAATCCCAGCTACTCAGGAGGCTGAGGCAGGAGAATTGCCTGAACCCAGGCTGGAGTGCAATGGCGCGATCTCGGCTCACCGCAACCTCCGTCTCCTGGGTTAAAAAAGCGAAACCCCAACCCAAAAAAAAAAAAAAAAAAAGAATGGTAAATGTACTAAGTAACCTATAAGCATGACATACGTTTGCTTTCAATGGTTTCATGTAAAGAAAAAAAATTGAACACAGTAATACGCAAGGACACAAGTGAACAATAGACACTGGGAAGGGAGGGTGGGAGTGAGAGCTGAAAACTGCCTACTGGGTGCTCTGCTCCATACCTGGGCGATGGGATCATCCGTGCCCCACACCTCAGCAGCGCACAGTGTACCCAGCTAACAAACCTGCCCATGTGCTCCCTGAATCTAAAATAAAAATAAGTTTTATTATTACCCATGGAACAAAATTTGTACTATTAGCAAGAGTCATTTTGTGTCTCAGTTGGAAACAATTTGACTTCTGTTCCAGTGTTTAAAGTTTGACAAAAATGGTTTTGAATAGATCTGTATAATCTGATGCCATAAATATAAGATTCTCTGATATGTTCATTTAACATATCAATATCGGGCCAAAAATAATATTCTGTAAAGCTTAAATAGCTGTTGACTATGAGCACCTTGACGTCTATGATAGGTAATAAACAAGGCCATACATACCTTACTAAGCAGTTTTGGTTTTTCACTAACATTGTATTCTTTAAAGATTTAGACTCACAGAATTATTTAGCATTTTGAGTTGTGTGCTTTATTTAGTGAGTAAAAATATTGGAATATTGAAGCATTTGCATAAAAAATCAAATGGTAGTGTTTTGTAATCTGTATTTTATTTTCTATTAAGGTTTTATATGTTACTTTCCCATAGTTCCTGAATTTGTTATCCTATATACTATATATAAACAGAAACACGGATAATTAAAAAAAAAAAAAAAAGAATCTGACAGCTGCGCGGCGGCGCCCCCCTGTGGCCACAGGGCTAAGAACGGTGGCCCTTAGCTCCCGCCTCACCTGCTCAGCCAAGACCTCCCCCGGGTCTCCCTGGGTTCCCAGCAGCAGGAAAGGGGTCTGAACAAAAGAGGGCACCCCTACCCCATGTCACAGTTGGGATTGGCTGTGTCTGCGTGGGTCTATTCATGGGCTCTTTATTCTATTCCATTGATTTATGCCTATTTTATACCAATGTCACACTGCTTTTTATTACTAGAGGTTTATAGTAAATCTTGAAATTACTCAATAGGCATCCTCCAAATTCCTTCTTTTTAAAAATTATTTCAGCTACTCAAACTTATTTGTATTTGCATAGAAATGGTAGCTTCAGCTTGCCAATTTCTTTTAACATTTCTTTTAAAGCTCACCAGTGTCTTAATTGAAAATGCACTTAATTTAATAGCTCAATCTTGGAGAAGTAATAACACTGGATATTCCAGTTCTTGAATACATGATTTCTCTGTTAATTTTGATCTTCTTTACTTTCTGTTGGTAGTGCTTGTAGACTTTAGCATAGAAATTATACACACCATTAAAAAATTGATGCCTCAACATGGTATTACTTTGCTAATTTTTATTTTGAGACAGAGTTTTGCTCTTGTTGCCCAGGTAGAATGCAGTGATGTGATGTTGGCTCACTGCAACCTCTGCCTCCTGGGTCCAAAAGATCTCCTGCCTCAACCTCCTGAGTACCTGGGATTGCAGGCTTCTACCACCATGCCCAGCCAATTTTGTATTTTTAGTAGAGAGAGGACTTCGCCATGTTGGCCAGGCTGGTCTGGAACTCCTGACCTCAAGTGACCCACCCACCTGGGTCTCCCAAAATGCTGGGATTACAGGCGTGAGCCTCTGAACCCAGCCTGTTTTGTATTATGTTAATTGAGTTGTGTTATTTAATTTGCAGTTTATTTGAATCAAACACTTTCCCATAAACTGGAATGATATATTTTTTTTAATTTGTATTTGAATTTATTAATTCTTGCACCGAATTTTTAGTCTTTGTTCAAAAGAAATAATTGTTCTTGGTTCTTTTTTCTTCTAATTTTGTTGTCTGCATTTTCTTTTTTTAATCTGAGTAATATTGGCCTCATAAATCCAGTTGAAAATAGTTGCCTCATTTAATTTCTAAAAATGTGTGTGTAAAATTGATGTTATTTTTCAACTGTGTGTTTCATGCAATTCGTCAGCGAAGCCTTCTAGACAAACCTTCTGTATTCTATATGGGAAGGATTTTAATTACAAATTCAATTCCTACAATTTATATATGGCTGGTCACATTTTCTATTTCTTCTTAGGTC
>NW_022442591.1:0-1088 GCF_009761245.1 Sapajus apella
TAATGGATTAAAATGAAACAAAAAACTTTCCTCAACTCTGGCTCTTTGTATGTAACCCTCTCTTTTCTCCCTCACCAAAAACATTGAAAAGAAATTTTTTTTTACTTGCCTCTTTCACAGTGCACAGAACATGATGGTCACTTTTAAAATATTTGCTAAATAAAGAAAATATCAGAAAAGTTCTCAAATAGAATTTCCTCATCCTATTTTAGGAGAAACATATGAGATGCAAGTAAACCTCTGAGAGATGGAACTGAAGCTGGAGATGATAGAGCCCCAGACTAGAACACTGAGCAATTGCTTCTCCTAAGAAGATTCTCAAGAATCTTCAGATAACAGTGATGAGAATGAATTCCAACTCTGGAGGTAGAAATCGTCAGATCATGGCACTGGCACCGAGTTGGCCAAGCTAAAATCCATCACTTCTTCAGGGAACACTAACAGAACCATACCAAACCTCAGTGACCTAGTAGAAGAGAGCCAATATGGTGACTGGCCCCTGCCATGCAGTACCTGGTTGAGGAATGAATGGAACCAAGGTCCTTTCCAGACTTCACTTCATCATTCCTTCCAAACTTCCAAACTTGTGACCTTGTGTGACGCTGTGTCTCCCAGAATGAAAGGATATACCTATTCTGTAACTTGCACAAGGACACCAAATTGGTCAGGAGCAGCCCTGACCTGGAAAGCAGGACAAGCAAGCAACATTTAAGACATTCCTAGAGAATGTCTCTGTTTCCAGATCACTCTACTTATGGGTTTATTAATTTTATTATCTTTTCGGAGAACGGGGTCCTGGCTTTGAAAATTCTTTCTTTTACATTGGCTTTTATTTCATTGATTTTTGTTTTTATTGTTATTATTTCCTTTTATGTACATTTAGTTTAACTCTTTTCTAACATCTTGAGCTAGATTCAGAACTTATTAATTTTTTAGTCCTACCCTTTTTCTCATCTATAAAATTGAAGCTGTAAATTTCTAACTTTAGTTGCTTTTCATAATCTTGATATATAGAATCTTAGCTATCTTTTAATTAAAAATATTTTCTTATTTTCTTGTAATTTATTCATTGACCTATGGTTGTAAAT
>NW_022442591.1:1188-2684 GCF_009761245.1 Sapajus apella
TTTTAGTCCTATCCTTTTTCTCATCTATAAAATTGAAGCTGTAAATTTCTAACTTTAGTTGCTTTTCATAATCTTGATATATAGAATCTTAGCTATCTTTTAATTAAAAATATTTTCTTATTTTCTTGTAATTTATTCATTGACCTATGGTTGTAAATAATTGTGTCTCTTAATTTCCAAAAATTTATGGCAAGATACTGTTGTTCTTAATTCCTGTCTTTATTCTACTATGATCAGACATTTTCTGTAGTATTTTAATAATTAAAATGTATTGGGATTTTCTTTGGTCAGTTTTTATAAATGTTTTAGGTATCCTTGGAAATAATTTGCATTCTATGGTTGTGGGGTGCAACAAACCACATGTCTTATTGAGTCAAATTTGTTAATCCTTTGGTTTAAATCTTCTATGCCTTATTATATTTTTCCTGTCTTTTCTGTGTTATTAAGAATGTTAATTTAAAAACCTCTATAATAATTATGAATTTCTCCTTGTAGTTATGCCAGTTCTGTTTAGAATATTTTCAAATGATTATATTAGTTGCATATAAATTTAGAAGTATTTTATCTTACTGGTGAACTGGACATTTTATTCCTAAAATGTGCCTCACTTTATTCCTTTAATACCTGTTGCCCTTAAGTTTACTCAGTTTGTAATAATGTATTTATTTCAGTTTTTTTTTTTACAGGGTACCGTTTAAGAAACAATTTTCCTTTGAAGTAACCTCTCTGTATGTTTTATATACAAACGTGTCTTTTATTATAATCTTACAATCTTTGTCTTTTCATTGACACTTCCAATTTATTTACATTGAATATAATTATTAATCTTTTTGAGTTTAACTCTACAATTTTTATGTTACCTATTTCTTAAACCTGCTTCCTTAAAAAATGTCTGTCTGTTTGCCTTCCATTGGTAGATTCGTTTATATTATCTCATTTTGTTTACTATTATTTGGAATTCATACAATTTTGTACTTGCTATTAGTGTGCTAGAGGCTACTGAAAACACATTCGGCTTACTAAATCTAATATTAATTAGTACTTTTACACTTCTATCCTTCTCCCAGGCAATGCAAAGATCTTAGAACGCTTTAAAATCAATCTATCTATGTATGAATCTCTATTTCATCCATCTATATGGATGTCTATGTGTATGTGAATATGTATGTATATATCTGTACATGATTATTTTTCTTAAAGCCTGTTGTATAAAAATTTCCTCATTATACTTTCACTCTTATTTTCACTGGGTGTGGAATTTAATGTTAGTAGCTATATATTTTTTTTCACATTTGATATGGCTTGGCTCTGTGTCTGCACCCAAATCTCACCTTGAATTGTAATCCCTGTATGCCCACAGGTCAAGGGTAGGACCAGGCGGAGGCAATTGAACAGGTGTAGGTAATTTTTTTTTTTTTTTTTTTTTTGAGACGGAGTTTCACTCTTGTTACCCAGGCTGGAGTGCAATGGCGTGATCTCGGCTCACCGCAACCTCC
>NW_022442591.1:2784-4352 GCF_009761245.1 Sapajus apella
CTCTTGTTACCCAGGCTGGAGTGCAATGGCATGATCTCGGCCCACCGCAACCTCCGCCTCCTGGGTTCAGGCAATTCTCCTGCCTCAACCTCCTGAGTGGCTGGGATTACAGGCATGCGCCACCATGCCCAGCTAATGTTTTGTATTTTTAGTAGTGACGGGGTTTCACCATGTTGACCAGGATGATCTCGATCTCTCGACCTCGTGATCCACCCACCTCGGCCTCCCAAAGTGCTGGGATTATAGGCTTGAGCCACCGCGCACGGCAGGTGGAGGCAATTGACAAGGCGAAGGTAATTGAATCATGGGTGTGGTTTTCCCCATGCTGTACTCATGATAATTAGTGAGGCTCACTAGAGCTGATGGTTATATTAGCTTCTGGCATTTCCTTTGTGCTTGAGCCCTCATTTTCTTTCTTGCTGCCCTGTGAGGCAGAGTCTTCTGCCCTAAAATTTCCTGAGGAACTGCCGTCTCCCCGCCAGTCATTTGGAACTGTGAGTTAAATTAAGCTTCTTTTCTTTATAAATTACCCAGTCTTCGGCAGTTCTTTATAGCAGCATGAAAACAAACTAATACAACATTGAAAATACTAATTTATTTCCTTTGGTTCCATTGTTTCTGTTAAGAAATCAACTTTAAAGAAAATTTAGCTCTTTGTATTTTGTATTCATCTATTTTACCATGAGGTATCTTTGTGCAGATTTCTTTAATTCGGTGTGCTTTGGGAATAATTGAACGTTTGAATCTGTAAAGTGATCTCTTTCATTAGCTTTGGAAAGCTCTTGGTTAATACTGCCTTTGTTTCATATACTTCTCTTTTTCTGAAGTTCTAAGTACACATATGTTGGAACTTTGCACTGTGTCCAATATCTCTCTTACCCAGTCTTGTTTCTGTCTCTCCGCTATGCTTAATGCTCAATAAATATTTTCTGATGTAACTTACAGTTTTCTAATTATCTCTTCAGCTGTGTCTAATTTACTATTAAACACATCTCGTTTTAAGCTTTTAGCTCTTGTATTTGTATATTATAGATTTTTGTTTTTTTAAAGCTGCAAAATAATTTTTATACTTTTGTTTTCTGCTGAAATATTTATTCAAACTCAAATAAAACAAGCAGTTATTTAAAAGTTTAAGTCTAATAATTACAATATATTCAATCTCCTTTTCAATCTGCTATTATTAATTTTAAAATATTTTTTATAAAATTTAGTGTTACTTTTCCTTTGCTATCTCATTTTTGTTGAATATTATATTTGAAAATTGTTTATGGACATAATCTGAGGTCTAGAATGGTGTTGTTTCTTCTGAAGAGGATTTTATTCGTGGCCTCTCTTCCATATTTTCCAGTTTTTCCATTTGTCCTTAACGGGAGAGTTAGCCCTCTGTTACAGAAAATGCACCTTTTAAATATTGTTGGACCTTTTAAATACACCCTTTAATATTATTTGGCCTTTAAAAGGATGAATAGTATTTGCCCTCTAAAAATATTAATTGACATCTGTGTCCACTTTCTACAATTCCCCTAAGCTTAGCAGTTTCTTGAAAACTCCAATAACGATCAAATAAA
>NW_022442592.1:0-1720 GCF_009761245.1 Sapajus apella
CATTCACACAATTGTATAACTCTGTAAGTTTAATATACACCTTGACAATCATTCTGCTACATAGCTCCGTTTTAGTTTTAGAGCCAGATATTTCTCATTAAACCCTATACTCCCATTCACTCAGGAATATCCAAACGCAGCTTTTTGGAGAAACGTGCTTCTAACTCGCAGAATCTAAACATAGATGCAACTTCCGAAGGTGAGTGAACACACAGTGGAGCAGTTTGAAAGAGACTTTTGTCTTATGATTTAAATGCGATCTTAAAGCTAATTCTTCAGAGTCTGAATATGGGTGGAAATATGTCTTTCCAGATTCTCCAAAGAAAGGGTTAGTGAACTGCTACATTGACACAATTGTTTAACTCTGTAAGTTTAATATACACCGTGACAATCATTCTGCTACATAGCGCCGTTTTTGTTTTAGAGCCAGATATGTCTCATTAAACCCTATACTCCCATTCACTCAGGAATATCCAAACGCAGCTTTTTGGAGAAACGTGTTTCTAACTGGCAGAATCTAAACATAGATGCAACTTCCGAAGGTGAACGAACACACAGTGGAGCAGTTTGAAAGAGACGTTTGTCGTATAATTTAGATGCGATCTTAAAGCTAACTCTTAAGATTCTGAGTATGGGTGGAAATATCTCTTTACAGATTCTCTAAAGAAACGGTTAGTGAGCTGCTACATTCACGCAATTGTTTAACTCTGTAAGTTTAATATACACCTTGACAATCATTCTGCTACATAGTTCCGTTATTGTTTTAGAGCCACATATTTCTCATTACACCTTATACTCCCATTCACTCAGGAATATCCAAACGCAGCTTTTTGGAGAAACGTGTTTCTAACTCACAGAATCTAAACATAGATGCGTCTTCTGAAGGTGAACGAACACAGAGTGGAGCAGTTTGAAAGACACGTTTCTCGTATGATTCAGATGCGATCTTAAAGCTAATTCTTAAGAGTCTGTATATGGCTGGAAATATCTCTTTCCAGATTTTCCAAAGAAATGGTTAGTCAACTGCAACATTCACAGAATTGTTTAACTCTGTAAGTTTAATATACACCTTGACAATCATTCTGCTACATAGCTCCGTTTTTGTTTTAGAGCCAGATATTTCTCATTAAACCCTATACTACCATTCACTCAGCAACATCCAAACGCAGCTTTTTGAAGAAACGTTTTTATAACTCGCAGAATCTAAACATAGATGCAACTTCCGAAGGTGAGCGAACACACAGTGGAGCAGTTTGAAAGAGTCGTTTCTCGTATGATTTACATGCGATCTTAAAGGAATTCTTAAGAGTCTGTGTATGGCTGCAAATATATCTTTCCAGATTCTCCAAAGAAATGGTTAGTCAACTGCAAAATTCACACACTTGTTTAACTCTGTAAGTTTAATACACACCTTGACAATCATTCTGCTACATAGCTCCGTTTTTGTTTTAGAGCCAGATGTTTCTCATTAAACCCTACATTCCCATTCACTCAGGAATATCCAAACGCATCTTTTTAGAGAAACGTGTTTCTAACTCGGTGAATCTAAACATAGATGCGTCTTCTGAAGGTGAACGAACACAGAGTGGAGCAGTTTGAAAGAGTCGTTTCTCGTATGATTTACATGCGATCTTAAAGGAATTCTTAAGAGTCTGTGTATGGCTGCAAATATCTCTTTCCAGATTCTCCAAAGAAAGGGTTAGTGAACTGCAACATTCAC
>NW_022442592.1:1820-4347 GCF_009761245.1 Sapajus apella
AGCTCCGTTTTTGTTTTAGAGCCAGATGTTTCTCATTAAACCCTACATTCCCATTCACTCAGGAATATCCAAACGCATCTTTTTAGATAAACGTGTTTCTAACTCGGTGAATCTAAACATAGATGCGTCTTCTGAAGGTGAACGAACACAGAGTGGAGCAGTTTGAAAGAGTCGTTTCTCGTATGATTTACATGCGATCTTAAAGGAATTCTTAAGAGTCTGTGTATGGCTGCAAATATCTCTTTCCAGATTCTCCAAAGAAAGGGTTAGTGAACTGCAACATTCACACAATTGTTTAACTCTGTAAGTTTAATATACACCTTGACAATCATTCTGCTACTTAGCTCCGTTTTTGTTTTAGAGCCAGATATGTCTCATTAAACCCTATACTCCCATTCACTCAGGAGTATCCAAACGCAGCTTTTTGGAGAAACGTTGTTCTAACTGGCAGAATCTAAACATAGATGCAACTTCCGATGGTGAAGGAACACACAGTGGAGCAGTTTGAAAGAGACTTTTGTCTTATGATTTAGATGCGATCTTAAAGCTAATTCTTCAGAGTCTGAATATGGGTGGAAATATGTCTTTCCAGATTCTCCAAAGAAAGGGTTAGTGAACTGCTACATTGACACAATTGTTTAACTCTGTAAGTTTAATATACACCGTGACAATCATTCTGCTACATAGCGCCGTTTTTGTTTTAGAGCCAGATATTTCTCATTAAACCCTATACTCCCATTCACTCAGCAATATCCAAACGCAGCTTTTTGGAGAAACGTGTTTCTAACTGGCAGAATCTAAACTTAGATGCGTCTTCTGAAGGTGAACGAACACAGAGTGGAGCAGTTTGAAAGAGACGTTTCTCGTATGATTCAGATGCGATTATAAAGCTAATTCTTAAGAGTCTGTATATGGCTGGAAATATCTCTTTCCAGACTCTCCAAAGAAATGGTTACTCAACTGCTACATTAACACAATTGTTTAACTCTGTAAGTTTAATATACACCTTGACAATCATTCTACTACATAGTTCCGTTTTTGTTTTAGAGCCAGATATTTCTCATTAAACCCTATACTACCATCACTCAGCAACATCCAAACGCAGCTTTTTGAAGAAACGTTTTTATAACTCGCAGAATCTAAACATAGATGCAACTTCCGAAGGTGAGCGAACACACAGTGGAGCAGTTTGAAAGAGTCGTTTCTCGTATGATTTACATGCGATCTTAAAGGAATTCTTAAGAGTCTGTGTATGGCTGCAAATATCTCTTTCCAGATTCTCCAAAGAAATGGTTAGTCAACTGCAAAATTCACACAATTGTTTAACTCTGTAAGTTTAATACACACCTTGACAATCATTCTGCTACATAGCTCCGTTTTTGTTTTAGAGCCAGATGTTTCTCATTAAACCCTACATTCCCATTCACTCAGGAATATCCAAACGCATCTTTTTAGAGAAACGTGTTTCTAACTCGCTGAATCTAAACATAGATGCGTCTTCTGAAGGTGAACGAACACAGAGTGGAGCAGTTTGAAAGAGAGGTTTCTTGTATGATTCAGATGCGATCTTAAAGTTAATTCTTAAGAGTGTGTATATGGCTGGAAATATATCTTTCCAGATTCTCCAAAGAAATTGTTAGTCAACTGCTACATTCACACAATGTTTTAACTCTGTAATTTTAATATACACCTTGATAATCATTCTGCTACACAGTTCCGTTTTTGTTTTAGAGGCAGATATTTCTCATTAAACCCTATACTCCCATTCACTCAGGAATATCCAAACGCAGCTTTTTGGAGAAACGTTTTTCTAACTGGCAGAATCTTAACATAGATGCAACTTCCGAAGGTGAAAGAACACACAGTGGAGCAGATTGAAAGACACGTTTGTCGTATGATTTAAATGCGATCTTAAAGCTAATTCTGAAGAGTCTGAATATGGGTGGAAATATCTCTTCCCTGATTCTCCAAAGAAAGTGTTAGTGAACTGCTACATTCACACAATTTTTTAACTCTGTAAGTTTAATATACACCTTGACAATCATTCTGCTACATAGCTCCGTTTTTGTTTTAGAGCCGGATATTTCTCATTAAACCCTATACTTCCATTCACTCAGGAATATCCAAACGCCGTTTTTTGGAGAAACGTGTTTCTAACTGGCAGAATCTAAACATAGATGCGTCTTCCGAAGGTGAGCGAACACACAGTGGAGCAGTTTGAAAGAGACGTTTCTCGTATGATTTAGATGCGATCTTAAAGCTAATTCTTAAGAGTCTGAATATGGGAGGAAATATCTCTTCCCTGATTCTCCAAAGAAAGGGTTAGTGAACTGCAACATTCACACAATTGTTTAACTCTGTAAGTTTAATATACACCTTGACAGTCATTCTGCTACATAGCTCCATTTTTGTTTTAGAGCCAGATTTCTCATTAAACCCGATACTCCCATTCACTCAGCAATATCCAAACGCAGCGTTTTTGAGAAACGTGTTTCTAACTCGCAGAATCTAAACATAGATGCAACTT
>NW_022442593.1:0-4346 GCF_009761245.1 Sapajus apella
AAGTTTAGATTGCCTCAAAAGGCTGAAAAAAATGATTCCTTCTAGACATGTAAGCCCTTAGGCTAATTAATTAATTAATTTTTAATTTAATTTTTAATTTTATTCTTTTGAGATGAAGTCTCACTCTGTTGCCCAGACTGGAGTGCAGTGGTGCAATCTCAGACCACTGCAGCCTCCACCTCCCAGGTTCAAGCAATCCTCCTGCCTCAGCTTCCCAAGTAGCTGAAATTACAAGCATGTGCTACCATGTCCAGCAAATTTTTGTGCTTTCAGTGGAAACAGGGTTTCATCATGTTGGCCAGGCTGGTCTGTAACTCCTGACATAAAGTGATCACCTTGATCTCCCAAAGTGTTGGAATTACAGGTATGAGCCACCACACCTGGTTTTTTTTTTTTTCTTTTTTTTTTCTTTTTTATTTTCTACAAGGTCTCACTCTGCTGCCTAGGCTGGGGTACAGTGGTGCAATTTTGGCTCACTGCAGCCTCGACTTCCTGGGCTTAAGTGATCCTCCCACCTCAGCCTCCTGAGTAGCTGGAACCGCAAGCATGTGCCACAACGCCCTATTAATTTTTGTATTTTTTATGGAGTCAGGGTTTCTCTATGTTTCCCAGGCTGGTTTCAAACTCCTGGGCTCAAGCAATCCACCTGCTTCGACCTACCAAACTTCTGGGATTTCAGGTGCATGCCACTGCACTAATTTTCAATCCATGCAGCCCTCCCAGACAGATGTAATCTTAGTCAAGTGTCTGGGGCCAAGTCCTCCAAGTCTTTCATTCACCTTCCTTGGCTGGCTTTTTCTGCCCTGCTATAAAGAGACAGCAAGGCTCCATTCTGTCATTGTCTTGGGTGATAAACGGGTGAGGAAACACGGGTGGTTGTGTTTCCTCCCATGTTTCCTCACCAGGGAGACCCTCCATTCCTGTCTTCTTCCCTTTCTGGAGAAGACACAAAGCATAGGACCCCAGTCCTGCCGCTTGATACCTGATTCTATATTTTGCCTCATGAATAAAGTGCACATCATTTTCACACACACATCATTTGTAAGTAGTAGGTTCAGTGGCTGAGATGTCTGATGATTTTCCTGTGTTTACATAAGAAGAGAACACTTCTTGATTCATCTTTATATATATATATATATATATATACACACACACACACACACACACACACACACGCAGATATATATATATACATGCTGATGTGTATATATATATATATATATATATATCAGCATGTATATATATATATAAAACTGTTTACAATGGATTCCTCCCAAATACAAAAGCCATGCATGCTCAATTCATACATTTACTCATTTATCCTCAGGTTTATTTGTTGTCCTCTGTGTGCTAAGAGCTGTCCTAGGCACTAGAGAAAGAGCAGTGAGCTAAAGAGACAGAAATCCCTGCTTTCACTAAGCAGGGATTTTTTTTTTTTTTTTTTTTTTTTGCGGGGGCCCAAGGGGGGGTTTATTGACAAACTCACGGGACAGAAGGGGGACAGGACGGCTCCGGGCCAGGCTCTGGCGGTGGCGCTACCTGCGATACCAGATCTGCAGCCTCCGCTCCCGCTTGATCTTCCTCTGCAGCTGCAGGATGCCCTAGAGCAGGGCCTCGGCCGTGGGCAGGCAGCCTGGGACATAGATGTCCACGGGCACGATGCGGTCGCAGCCCCTCACAACCGAGTAGGAGTAGTGGTAGTAGCCGCCGCCGTTGGCACAGCTCCCCACCGACACCACGTAACGTGGCTCGGGCATCTGGTCGCAGACCTTGCGGAGCGCGGGGGCCATCTTGTTGGTGAGTGTGCCGGCCACGATCATCACGTCGGACTGGCGTGGGCTGGTGCGTAAGACCACGCGGAAGTGGTCCATGTCATAGCGTGGTGCGGCCATGTGCATCATCTCCACGGCGCAGCAGGCCAGGCCGAAGGTCATGGGCCACAGGGAGCTCCTGCGGGCCCAGTTGATGAGGTCATCCAGCTTGGCCACCACATACTCCCCCCGGCTGCTGGGTTTGGGAGCCACGGCTCTGGCCTTCGGCAGGGCAGGCTGGGTGCTGCTCGGCCCATTGGTAGCCACGGTCTGATGGACACCTCGTGCCTGCACAGCTGCACCCACGCTGGAGCGCAGACCAAGGATCTACTTGGGCCTTGCGGGGGGGGGGGGGGGGGAGGGACGGGGAGGAGCACACTTGACTCCTACATTTTTGAGGTTGTGCCAGAGAATAAGGTGTGGCCTGCATATCCTCTGGGATTCAGAAGCAGAACTCCAGACAAGGAGGAGTTTAAACAAGACGACCCCAAAGGGGCTGCCTGGCCCGCTGCCATCTTAGCAGAGTCCCAGGCAGACAGTCCTGGGGCGCCAGGAGAGCCTCCGGCCCAGACACTCGGACCGGGCCCTGCGGACAGCGCCCCCAGTCAAGATGGGTCCCTTCTTGGTGGCAGTGAAATATTGGAGGTCAAAGTGGCCAAGGGCGCCCCTGAGCGCCATCCGGAGTTGCAGTTCATCTGCGCGGACTGCTGGGTGAGCTTCCCGCAGTTGTCTCGCCTGAAGGCGCACCAGCTGCGCTCGCACCCGGCTGGGCGCTCCTTCCTGTGCCTGTGCTGCTGGAAGAGCTTCGGCCGCAGCTCCATCCTCAAGCTGCACAGGCGCATTCACACGGACGAGCGGCCGCACGCCTGCCACCTGTGCGATCACCGCTTCCGCCAGAGCTCACACCTGAGCAAGCACCTGCCCAGCCACTCCTCCGAGCCCGCCTTCCTGTGCACTGAGTGCGGCCGCGGCTTCCAGCACCGCACCAGCCTCGTGCAGCACCCGCTGGCTCGCGCCCAGGACCAGAAACCGCCCTGCGCGCCTGACAGCAAGGCCGAAGCGCCGCCGCCAAACGAGGTCCTGTGCTCCCACTGCGGCCAGACCTTTCAGCGCCGCTCCAGCCTCAAGCGCCACCTGCGGACCCATGCCAGGGACAAGGACCACCGGTCCTCTGAAGGCTCCGGCAGCCGCCGCCGGGACTCTGACCGGAGGCCCTTCGTGTGCAGCGACTGCGGCAAAGCCTTCCGGCGCAGTGAGCACCTGGTGACCCACCGGCGGGTGCACACGGGCGAGCGGTCCTTCTCCTGCCAGGCTTGTGGCCGCAGCTTCACGCAGAGCTCGCAGCGGGTCAGCCACCAACGGGTGCACACCGGCGAGAAGCCCTACGTCTGCCCGCAGTGCAGGAAGCTCTTTGTGCGCCGGGCCAGCGTGGCCCGCCAGCTGCTGACCCACGGTGGCCCTCGGCCCCACCACTGCACCCAGTGCGGCAAGAGCTTTGGCCAGCCCCAGGACCTTGCCCGCCACCAGCATAGCCACACGGGCGAGAAGCCCTGCCGCTGCAGCGAGTGCGGTGAGGGCTTCAGCCAGAGCGCCCACCTGGCGCGCCACCAGCGCATCCACACTGGGGAGAAGCCCCACGCGTGCGACACCTGCGGCCACCGCTTCCGCAATAGCTCCAACCTGGCCCGCCACCGCCGCAGCCACACAGGCGAGCGGCCTTACAGCTGCCAGACATGTGGCCTCAGCTTCCGGCGTAAGGCGCACCTACGGCGGCACCTGGCTACCCATGCGGAGCCTGGGCAGGAGCAGGCCGAGCCCCCGCAGGAGTGCATGGAGTGCGGTAAGAGCTTCAGCCGCAGCTGCAACCTGCTGCGACACCAGCTGGTGCACACGGGCGCCAGGCCCTACTCTTGCACGCAGTGTGGCCGCAGCTTCAGCCGCAGCTCCCACCGGCTGCGCCACCTGCGCACCCATGACCGCGAGACGCTTTACTAGCTTAACCCACCTTCCGCCAGCCATGCCCTGCGCCCACCTACCTTGGGTCCTCTACAGCAGAGGCCTGCAGGAATGTCCCTTCCCACCATACCCCACGTCCCTCTGCCTACACTTCCACAACTGTCCTTCCCTGTCCCGGGCATTGATTCCCAGCCTCAGCAATGGAATTAAAACGCCCAAAGTAAAATGGCCTTCTTCAAAAAAAAAAAAAAAAAAAAAAAAAACCCACTGGGTGCCACTGCACCCAGCCGATCCTAATCATTTTTAAATAATAGATAATGTAGTTCATTCCTTCTACTTCTCTATGTTTGAAATTTTTGGTAATAATTTTTGTGTGTGTGTGTGTGTGTGTGTGAGACAGAGTCCTGCTCTGTTGCCCAGGCTGGAATACAGTCATGCAATCTTGGCTCACTGCAACCTCTGCCTTCTGGGTTCAAGAGAGTCTCCTGCCTCCACCTCCAGAATAGCTGGGATTACAGGCACCTGTCACCATGCCCAGCTAATTTTTGTATTTTTAGTAGAGACAGGGTTTCGCCATGT
>NW_022442594.1:0-4346 GCF_009761245.1 Sapajus apella
ACAAACACCCTGTCCCACCTCTACTCCCAACCAGAGGACTGCCAGGGCGCCTTCAAGTCTGTCCCTATTGTGCCTTGTGCTTCCTCAGATGTTCTTGGGAGTAATTCTTTTTTTTTTTTCAGTTTGTTAGTGAGAATTGGGGATAATTCTATAAAAAATATTCTAGTATAAATCAACTTTTCCAATACCAGTTTCTACTATGTCCAGTGCCTAAAGTAACCCCAAAAGATTTGGACAATTTATTGGGACCTGAAAATAAATAGATAAATAAATAACCCTGAAAGAGAAATACACTTAAGAACGTTAGGACCCACTTTACAAATGAGGAAACAGAAATTTGAGAACGATCAATCACTTTCACAAAGTTAGTAAATGCAGTGCTGAGACTAGAGCCCAGGTAATTCTGATTCTTAGCCCAGGGATCTTCCATTCTAAGAAGCTGCCTTCTGTCATACTCTCCCTTCTGACCACAAAGACTGAATGGAGACTTCTGCTTCTGGCCAACTTGGAGTAATAGGGATCAGATTTCTCCTCCACCTTAAGCAATTGGAAAAATGGAAAAACGATTTTCAACTATAGCTTCAACACTGGATATAGTGCAGTATGGTACAGTGATCCCGGGGAGAGAGAAAATAAAAGAGGTGAGCCCGAAGATTGCTCCAGTTTACCACCTGAGATTTTGAACTGCAAAGCACATCGGGAGGACCCAGGTAGAGCCTGTAGTAAGTTTGAAGAAGTCAGGGTGGTGACATCACAGGACAGACTAGAGAGTAGATTGCTGCACAGAGAATGCCTTGGATTCCTGTCTTCAATCTCCAGCTAAGTGCTGATTAGTATATGTATTTGAGAAATGACGCAAAGCAGGGAAAAGAACTTCTCAAAAGAAATCATCTCTGTAGCTCACACAGAGCTTGCAACACTTGATGTTTCCATCAGCTAAAGCGAAAAACCCTTTTAATAAAGGGAGCATTGGTTAGAACAGGGGTCCCCAACCCCCAGCGCTGGTCTGTGGCCTGTTAGGAACGGGCCGCACAGCAGAAGGTGAGCAGCAGCGAGAAAACATTACCGCCTGAGCTCCACCTACTGTCAGGTCAGCAATGGCATTAGATTCTCATTGGAGCACAAACCCTATTGTGACTTGTACATGCAAGAGGTCTAGGCTGCACGACAGATCTAGGTTGCATGTTCCTTATGAGACTCTAGTAATGACTGATGATCGGACGTGAAACAGTTTCATACTGAAACCATCACCCCCACCCCTACCACCCTACTCCCACCACATCTGTGGAAAAATTCTCTTCCAGGTGACCAGTCCCTGGTGCCAAAATTGTTGGAGACCACTGGCTTAGAATATGCAAAAGAGTATTGCCCCCAGTGTAAACCATGGACTTTGGGTGATAATAGCATGCAACCATAAGTTCATCAATTGTAATAAATGTACCTTTCCGGAGAGAGATGTTGATAGTCTAGGAGGTTACGCATGCATAGAGGCAAGTGGTATATGGAAACTTTGTGTGCTTCCTGTTCAAATGTTGCTATCAATCTGAAATTACTCTAAAAAATAAGATCTTTTCTTTAAAAAGGTATATTGCAGGCCGGGTGCGGTGGCACATGCCTATAATCCGAGCACTTTGGGAGGCAGAAGCGGGTGGATCACGAGGTCAAGAGATCGAGACCATCCTGGTCAACATGGTGAAACATCGTCTCTACTAAAAATATAAAAATTTGCTGGGAGTGGTGGCACAGCCTGTAGTCCCAGCTACTCAGGAGGCTGAGATAGAAGAATTGCTTGAACCCAGGAGACGGAGGTTATGGTGAGCTGAGATAGAGCCATTGCACTCCAGCCTCGGGGGTAACGAGCGAAACTCAGTCTCAAAAGAAAACAAAAAAGGCATATTGCCTCCATAGTGGATAAAAAAATATCCGCTGATTAATAGCTGCTCTTATCCTGCCTAAAAAAATTAAAAAGTCAGCTTGAAAAGAAGCAAACTGTTTCTAAGTAATTTTACTGAATACCAAACAATGCTAAACCAATTTTAACACAAAATGCAAAAAGTTCAACACTCAATGAGTTACTATGGGCAATGTCTAACACCAAATCAAATAATGTTAGGAATGCAGAGAGACAGAAAACTGAGATCCATGATGAGAAGGGGAAAAAATTAAATCCACTTTAACTGACATACAAAGGACACATCAGGTGAGAATTTGAAAACAATGGGAAGGCAGGGCGTGGTGGCTCACGCCTGTAATCCAAGCACTTTGGAGGCCAAGGCGGGTGGATCACCTGAAGTCGGGAGTTCAAGACCAGCTGGACCAACATGGTGAAACCCCATCTTTACAAACAATAAAAAATGAAAAAATAAAAATAAAAATAAAAAAACAATAGAAAGGACACAGATAACAGAATGTGTAGACAAGAACATTGAAAAAAATATGACTATATTCCTTGAATTGAAGAAGCTAGGAAGCATGCAGAGGCTCATGCCTGTAATCCCAGCCCTTTGGAAGGCTGAGGTGGGTAGGCCACTGAGGTCAGGAGTTCTAGACCAGCCACGCCAATGCGATGAAACCCAATCTCTATGAAAAATGTAAAAATGAGCTAGGCGTGGCAGCATGTGTCTGTAAAACCAGCTATTCCGGAGGCTGAGGCACAGGAATCACTTGAACGCAAAAGGTGAAGTTGGCAGTGAGCCAAAATCTCACCATTGCACTCCAGCTTGGGCAACAGAATGAGACTCTGTCTCAAAAGCAAGAATGAAAAAAAATGAAGAAGCTAGGGGAACATATGAAATGATGACGAGTTACATAGAAGGCATTAAAAAGAAGACCTAAATTAAATTTAGAAGAAAAATAAAGCCTGAGATGAAAATACACTGGCTAGGATTAACAGCAAATTAGATGCTGCTTAAGAAAGATTAATCAGGGCAGGGCAGAGTCGCTCTCGCCTGTAGTCCCAGCACTTTGGGAGGCCTAGGCAGGTGGATCACGAGGTCAGGAGATCGAGACGATCCTGGTCAACATGGTGAAACCCCATCTCTACTAAAAATACAAAAAAATTGCTGGGCATGGAGGCCCATGCCTGTAATCCCAGGTGCTCAGGAGGCTGAGGCAGGAGAATTGCCCAAACCCAGGAGGCGAAGATTGCAGTGAGCCGAGATCCTGTCATTGCACTCCAGCCTCGGTAACAACAGCGAAACTCAGTATCAAAAGAAAAAAAAAAGACATATTGCCTCCATAGTGGGAAAAAAATAGCCACTGACTAATAGCTGCTCTTATCCTGCCCAAAAAAATTAAAAAGCCAGGTTGAAAAGAAGCAAATTGTTTTTAAGTAATTTTATTGAATACCAAACAATTCTGAAACAATTTTAACACAGAATGCAAAAAGCCCAGCACTCAATGAGTTACAATGGGCAATGTCTAACACCAAATCAAATAATATTAGGAATGCAGAGAGACAGAAAACTGAGATCCATGATGAGAAGGGGAAAAAATTAAATCCACTTTAACTGACTTAGAAGGGACATATCAGATGAGAATTTAAAAACAATAGGAAGGCCGGGCGTGGTGGCTCACGCCTGTAATCCAAGCACTTTGGAGGCCAAGGCGGGTGGATCACCTGAGGTCGGGATTTCAAGACCAGCCTGACCAACATGGTGAAACCCCCGTCTTTACAGAAAATAAAAAATGAAAAAAATATAAAAACAATAGGAAGGACACAGATGACAGAATGTGTAGACAAGAACATTGAAAAAAATATGACTATATTCCTTTAATTAAAGAAGATAGACCGGATGCAGAGGCTCTGCCTGTAATCCCAGCCCTTTGGAAGGCTGAGATGGGTAGGCCACTGAGGTCAGGAGTTCTAGACCAGCCAGACCCATGTGGTGAAACCCAATCTCTATGAAAAATATAAAAATGAGCTAGGTGTGACAGCACTTGGCTGTAATCTCAGCTATTCAGGAGGCTGAGGCACAGGAATCGCTTGAACCCGGGACGTTATGGTTGCAGTGACCTGAAATCTCACCATCGCACTCCAGCTTGGGCAACAGAACAAGACTCTGTCTTAAAAACTAGAATTAAATAAAATGAAGAAGCTAGGGGAACACATGAAATGATTAGGAGTTAAATAGAAGACATTAAAAAAAGACCTACATTACACTTAGAAGAAAAATAAAGCCTGAGATGAAAATACACTGGCTAGGATTAACAGCAAATTAGATGCTGCTTAAGAAAGACTAATCATGGCTGGGCGGGTGGCTACGTCTGTAGTCCCAGCACTTTTGGAGGCCGAGGCAGGTGGAGCACGAGGTCAAGAGATCGAGACCATCCTGGTCAACATGGTG
>NW_022442595.1:0-4345 GCF_009761245.1 Sapajus apella
GCACTCCAGCCTGGGCGACAGAGCGAGACTCCATCTCAAAAAGAAAGAAGAAAGTAAAGGTTAGACTTTATAGGTCACAGGCGTACCATGGAGAGACGTCATTCATTGTTCTCACTGAGTCTTTAAAAGGGCTAGGAGTTTTAGCCTGGGCACGGTGGCCCACGCCTCTAATTTGGGAGGCCGAGGCGGGCGGATCACCTGAGGTCAGGAGTTCGAGACCAGCCTGGCCAACATGGTGAAACCTCGTCTCTACTAAAAATACAAAAATTAGCCAGGCGTGGTGGAGGGCACCTGTGATCCCAGCTACTGGGGAGACTGAGGCAGGAGAATCTCTTGAACCCGGGACGCGGGGGTTGCAATGAGCTGAGATCGCACCCCTGTGCTCCAGCCTGGGGACAGAGCGAGAGTCTGTCTCAAAAAAAAAAAAAAAAAAAAGAAATACACACACACACACACACACACACACACACACACACACGATATGAAATTTACCATCTTGAGTCTTCGTAAGAGGACGGTGTAGTCATGTTGACTGTTTTCCATTTTTATGCAAAAGATTTTGTCAAGTTTCCCATCTTGCAAAACCCAAAACGCTCTCCCCTTGTCTCCCTCCCCCAAACCCTGGCGCCCACCGTTCTGTTTTCCGTGTCTACGAATTTGACAGCTCTGGGGACCTCAGAGAAGTGGGATCCCAGAGGGTTTGTCTTTTTCTGTCTCTCTTTTCTCTTAAGATCGTCTTATGAGATCCACACTGCAGCAAATATTACCTAAGGCCGACGCGGGACGGTCACGTGAGGCCAGGAGTTTGAGACCAGCCTGGCCAACACGGCAAAACCCTCTCTCTACTAAAAAAAATAAAATGAAAATAAAATTAACTCCAAGGCAGGTGGATCACAACGTCAGGAGTTTGAGACCAGCCTGGTCAACATGGCAAAACCCTCTCTCTACTAAAAAAAATAAAAAATAAAAAAAATACAGAACTTAGAGGGGCGCGGTGGTTCACACCTGTCATCCCAGCACTTTGGGAGGCCAAGGCAGGTGGATCACCACGTCAGGAGTTCGAGACCAGCCTGACCAACAGTCGAAACCCCGTCTCTACTAAAAATACAAAAATTAGCTGGGTATTGTGGTATGCACCTGTCATCCCAGCTACTTGGGAGGCTGAGGCAGGAGATCGCTTGAACCCGGGAGGCGGAGGCCGCAGTGAGCCAAGATCGTGCCACTGCATGCCAGCCTGGGCGACAGAGAAAGTAACACTCTGTCAAAAAAAAAGAAAGAAAAATGAAATGCAGCTTCCAGGAGAATTGGAACCATTTGGATTTTGGCTTATTCCTTCCTGAACGCTCTCAGGCCAATAAGTTACGTGTACCAAGTGTCTGTTCCCAGCAAAAAATAATTATAATGCGGGATGCGCCATCTTGGCCCACCGAGAATTTAAAAAAATTAAAATTCGCTGCTTAGAACTAAACACCTAAGAGGGCCGGGTGCAGTGGCTCCTGCCTGTCATCCCAGCACTTTGAGAGGCTGAGGCGGGAGGGTCGCTTGAACCCAGCCGGGGCAATACAGCAAGACCCCATCTCCACAAACAATCAAAAAAAACAATTGGCCGGGCATGGGCAGGTCTTAAGAAAAAACGATATGAGATCCGCTTGGATTATGAGAAATAAGCTTGCCCTGTTATGTTTAATTTTCAGACAGAGTCTCATTCCTGGTACCCAGGCTGGAGGGCAGTGGTGCGATCTCGGCTCACGGCAACTTCCGCCTCCTGGGTTCAAGCGATTCTCCGGCCTCAACCTCCCCAGTAGCTGGGATCACAGGCATGCACCACCAAACCCAGGCAATTTTTATGTTTTTAGGAGAAACAGGGTTTCAGCAAGTCGGTCGGGCTGTTCTTGAACTCCTGACCTCGTGATCCCCCCTGCCTGGGCCTCCCCCAAAGTGCTGGGACGACGGGCGCGAGCCACCGCGCCCGGCCCTTTTAAATTTTTTATCTTTTCAGTAGAGACGGGATGTCAGCACGTGGGCCAGGCTGGTCTCGAACTCCTGACCTCAAGAGATCCACCCACCCCGGCCTCCCGAAGTGCCGGGATGACAGACCTGAGCCCGCGCACCCCGTCCAGAGAGAAGATTCCTCTTCTCACGCCTCATTCTAGATGAAAGGAAGACAGAAGAAAAAGGAGAGAACTCCGGTGGAAGCGCTTTTGGCCTCAGAGGTCCCCTGCCTACGCCTCCTCCTCCCTAACCATCATCCCCGCAGGCGTGGGGTGTGAGATCTCCTTCCTCTTCCCTCTGCCGGGCAAGGCCTTTGCTTTCCCGTCCAATTGATCCGTGCCCTCCAGAGTGGCGTGTCTGACCCAGCAGGGAACTTCCCCAAAGCCTGAATCCTAAAGACGCCTTTCAAAGCCTGCCCTCCTGATCTGCGCCCACATCAATAATCTCTTTGTCACACACACACACACACACACACGCACACACACACACACACACACGCACACACACAGACCCATTGTGTGAAAGACTTTATTTCATTCACAAGAGGCCCCAGGCTGCCAGAAACGCCTCCGGATTGACGGCACAAAAGAAAAGAGGCTGCTTTCTTCCACCTGAAATGCCTTTAAGTCGCTGAGCAGGGAAATCCTACAACGGCAGCTGAGGTCCTGAACCCCTGGCATGCCATCACCGCCAGGCAGGTAACCCGTCTCGCCCTCCGAAAAGGCATTCTCAGGAATAGTTTTGTAACCTCGCCAAGGTGCTAAATGCCGGTGAGTTTTTCAGGAAAATGAAAAGGTCTGGCACCATGGCTGACGCCTGTCATCCCAGCACTTTGGGAGGCCGAGGCGGGTGGATCACGAGGTCGGGAGATCGAGACCAGCCTGGCCAACGTGGTGAAATCCCATCTCTGCTAAAAATCCAAAAATTAGCCGGGCGTGGTGGCGGGTGACGGTCATCCCAGGTACTCGGGAGACTGAGGCAGGAGAATCGCTTGAACCCCGGAGGCTGAGGTTGTAGTGAGCCGAGATCACACCCCTGCACTCCAGCCTGGGTCACAGAGCAAGACTCTGTCTCAAACCTCCCCCCCCCCCCCCAAAACCCAAAAAAACGAAACAAGGACACACCCAGAATTATGTTTAGCCAAATACGTGGACACCGCATGACCCGGTCATTTTGCCACGTAATGTGTCTCACTAACAAAATTGTAGCTATGACCATGTCAGGAGAAAAATATATCTGGACACCTGTTTTGGATTTCTGGGTTCTACGGTAATCCTGCGTTTAACGTTTCAGGAAGCCGTCAGATGCTTACTCACAGCGTCTGCAGAGTGCGCAGGGGACTCTTGACACAGGATGGGGTCTCCACCAAGCCGAAGGGGGGGGTTGAAGGACACTGAAATATCCACTCTCTCTCCATCTTTAATTTAATGTCTCTAGGATGGTTTGCACCGGAGATACTCACGCCTCCGATGCCAGGCAGGTGGGGCCTCAAATGACAGCTTAGCCTGGGAGGGTTCTTGTCGTCACCCAGGAAAAAATTCAAGGGCGAGTCCATAGTCTTAGATGGCAGTGTTTTTTTATTTCTGTTTTTTGTTTTAAGATGGAGTCTCCCTCTGTCACCAGGCTGGAGGGCAGTGGTGCCATCTTGGCTCACGGCAACCTCCGCCACCTGGGTTCAAGCCATTCTCCTGCCTCAGCCTCCTGCGTAGCTGGGACTACAGGCGCCCACCACCACGCCAGGCTAGTCTTGGTGTTTTTAGTAGAGACTGCTTCGCACCATATTGGCCAGGCTGGCCTTGAACCCCTGACCTCAGGTGATCCGCCCGCCTCGGCCTCCCAAAGTGCTGGAATTATAGGTGTGAGCCACCGCGCCCGGCCAATTATTTTGTATTTTAAGTAGAATTGGGGTTCACTATGTTGCTCAGGCTGGTCTCGAACCCCTGACCTCCTGATCCGCCCACCTCGGCCTCCCAAAGTGCGGGGATGACGGGTGTGACCCACCGAGCCTGGCCAATTTTTTGTATTTTAAGTAGAATTGGGGTTCACTATGTTGGTTGGCTGGTCTCGAACCCCTGACCTCCTGATCCGCCCACCTCCGCCTCCCAAAGTGCTGGGATGACGGGTGTGACCCACCGCGCCCGGCCAATTATTTTGTATATTAAGTAGAGTTAGGGTTTCACTATGTTGGCCAGGCTGGTCTCGAACCCCTGACCTCCTGATCCACCCACCTCGGCCTCCCAAAGCACTGGGATGACGGGTGTGACCCACTGAGCCTGGCCAATTATTTTGTATTTTAAGTAGAATTGGGGTTTCACTATGTTGGCCAGGCTGGTCTCGAACCCCTGACCTCCTG
>NW_022442596.1:0-4344 GCF_009761245.1 Sapajus apella
GAATATAAGTGAATTGATGGAGCTGAAAAATGCAACACGAGAACTTCGTGAAGCATGCACAAGTATCAACAGCCGAATTGACCAAGCAGAAGAAAGGATATCACAGGTTGAAGATCAACTCAATGAAATAAAACGGGAAGGCAAGACTGGAGAAAAAAGGGTAAAAAGGAATGAACAAAGTCTCCAAGAAATGTGGGACTATGTGAAAAGACCTAATCTACGTTTGATAGGCGTACCTGAATGCGACGAAGAGAATGAATCCAAGCTGGAAAATACTCTTCAGGATATTATCCAGGAAAACTTCCCCAACCTAGCAAGGCAGGCAAACATTCAAGTCCAGGAAATACAGAGAACACCACAAAGATATTCGTCAAGAAGAGCAACCCCAAGGCACGTAATCGTCAGATTCACCAGGGTCGAAATGAAGGAGAAAATACTAAGGGCAGCCAGAGAGACAGGTCGGGTTACCCATAAAGGGAAGCCCATCAGACTCACAGCAGATCTCTCAGCAGAAACCCTACAAGCCAGAAGAGAATGGGGGCCAATATTCAACATCCTTAAACAAAAGAACTTTCAACCCAGAATCTCCTATCCAGCCAAACTAAGCTTCATAAGTGAAGGAAAAATAAAATCCTTTGGGAACATGCAAGTACTCAGAGATTTCGTCACCACCAGGCCAGCTCTACAAGAGCTCCTGAAAGAGGCTCTACACATATAAAGGAACAAGTACCAGCTCAACTAAAGGGCAAAACAGCCAGCTAGCACTGCAATGGCAGTATCAAATTCACACATAACAATATTAACCCTAAATGTAAATGGACTAAATGCCCCAATCAAAAGACACAGACTGGCAAATTGGATAAAAAGCCAAAACCCATCGGTGTGCTGTATCCAGGAAACCCATCTCACATGCAAGGATACACAAAGGCTCAAAATAAAGGGATGGAGGAAGATTTACCAAGCAAATGGAGAGCAAAAAAAAGCAGGAGTTGCAATTCTCATCTCTGATAAATTAGACTTTAAAGCAACAAAGATCATAAGAGACAAAGAGGGACATTACATAATGGTAAAAGGATCAATGCAACAAGAAGAGCTAACGATCCTAAATATATACGCACCCAATACAGGAGCACCCAGATACATAAGGCAAGTTCTTAATGACTTACAAAGAGACTTAGACTCCCACACAATAATAGTGGGAGACTTTAACACCCCATTGTCAACATTAGACAGATCAACCAGACAGAAAATTAACAAGGATACCCAGGACTTGAACTCAGACCTGGACCAAGCAAACCTAATAGACATTTACAGAACTCTCCACCCCAAAGCCACAGAATATACATTCTTCTCAGCACCACATCACACCTACTCTAAAATTGACCACATAATTGGGAGTAAATCACTCCTCAGCAAATGCAAAAGAACGGAAATCGTAACAAACAGTCTCTCAGACCACAGTGCAATCAAGTTAGAACTCAGAATTCAAAAACTAACTCAGAACCGCACAGCTTCATGGAAACTGAACAACTTGCTCTTGAATGTTGACTGGATAAACAATGAAATGAAGGCAGAAATAAAGATGTTCTTCGAAACCAACGAGAATGAAGACACAACATACCAGAATCTCTGGGACACACTTAACGCAGTCTCTAGAGGAAAATATATAGCAATAAGTGCCCACATGAGAAACAAGGAGAGATCAAAAATTGACACCCTATCGTCAAAACTGAAAGAGCTAGAGGAGCAAGATCAAAAAAACTCAAAGTCTAGCAGAAGACAAGAAATAGCTAAGATCAGAGCAGAACTGAAGGAGATAGAGACACAGAAAACCCTTCAAAAAATCAATAAATCCAGGAGCTGGTTTTTTGAAAAGATCAAGAAAATAGACAGACCACTAGCCAGATTAATAAAAAAGAAAAGAGAGAATAACCAAATAGATGCAATAAAAAACGATAAAGGGGATATCACCACAGATTCCACAGAAATTCAAACCATCATCAGAGATTATTACAAACAACTCTATGCACACAAACTAATAAACCTGGAAGAAATGGATAAATTCCTGGACACTTGCCTCCTGCGAAGCCTAAACCAGGAAGAAGCCGAAACCCTGAACAGACCCATAACAAGGTCTGAAGTTGAGGCAGCAATTAAGAGCTTACCACCCAAAAAAAGCCCAGGTCCAGATGGGTTCACAGCTGAATTCTACCAGACATACAAAGAGGAGCTGGTACCATTTCTTCTGAAACTATTCCAAACAATACAAAAAGAGGGAATTCTTCCCAAATCATTTTATGAGACCAACATCATCCTGATTCCAAAACCCGGCAGAGACTCAACAAGAAAAGAAAACTACAGGCCAATGTCTATGATGAACATAGATGCAAAAATCTTCAATAAAATACTGACAAGCCGATTGCAACAGCACATCAAAAAGCTTATCCACCATGATCAAGTAGGCTTCATCCCGGGGATGCAAAGCTGGTTCAACATACGCAAGTCTATAAACGTAATTCACCACATAAACAGAACCAAAGACAAAAACCACATGATTATCTCAATTGATGCAGAGAAGGCCTTTGACAAAATTCAACAGCCCTTTATGCTAAAAACACTCAATAAGCTAGGAATCAATGGAAAGTATCTCAAAATAATAAAAGCTATTTATGACAAACCAACAGCCAGTATAATACTGAATGGGCAAAAACTGGAAGCATTCCCCTTGAAATGTGGCACCAGACAAGGATGCCCGCTCTCACCACTGCTATTCAATATAGTATTAGAAGTTCTAGCCAGAGCAATCAGGCAAGAAAAAGAAATAAAGGGCATTCAAATAGGAAAGGAGGAAGTCAAATTGTCTCTATTTGCAGACGACATGATTGTATATCTAGAAGACCCCATCGTCTCAGCCCCAAACCTCCTGAAACTGATAAGCAAGTTCAGCAAAGTCTCAGGATACAAAATCAATGTGCAAAAATCACATGCATTCCTATACACCAGTAACAGACTTAAAGACAGCCAAATCAAGAACAAACTTCCATTCACAATTGCCACAAAG
The DNA here is from genome assembly GCF_009761245.1 of Sapajus apella. NCBI lineage: Eukaryota > Metazoa > Chordata > Mammalia > Primates > Cebidae > Sapajus > Sapajus apella. The sequence goes on from NW_022442596.1 coordinate 3,062, forward strand.
AGAATAAAATACCTAGGAATACAACTAACAAGGAATGTAAAGGACCTCTTCAAGGAGAACTACAAGCCACTGCTCAACGAAATAAGAGAGGACACAAACAGATGGAGAAACATCCCATGTTCATGGTTAGGAAGAATCAATATCGTGAAAATGGCCATACTGCCCAAAGTAATTTACAGATTCAATGCTATCCCCATCAAGCTACCAATGACCTTCTTTGCAGAACTGGAAAAAACCACCTTAAACTTCATATGGAACCAAAAGAGAGCCCGCATAGCCAAGTCAATTCTAAGCAAAAAGAACAAAGCGGGGGGCATCACACTACCAGACTTCAAACTATACTACAAGGCTACAGTAATCAAAACAGCATGGTACTGGTAGCAAAACAGAGATATAGACCAATGGAACAGAACAGAGGTCTCGGAGGCAACACAACATATCTACAACCATCTGATCTTTGACAAACCAGACGAAAACAAGCAATGGGGAAAGGATTCCCTGTTCAATAAATGGTGTTGGGAAAGCTGGCTAGCCATGTGCAGAAAGCAGAAACTGGACCCCTTCCTGACACCTTACACTAAAATTAACTGCAGATGGATTAAAGACTTAAACATAAGATCTAGCACCATAAAAACCCTAGAAGAAAATCTAGGCAAAACCATTCAGGACGTAGGTGTAGGCAAGGACTTCACGACCAAAACACCAAAAGCATTGACAACAAAAGCCAAAATAGACAAATGGGACCTAATCAAACTCCACAGCTTCTGCACAGCAAAAGAAACAATCATTAGAGTGAATCGGCAACCAACAGATTGGGAAAAAATTTTTGAACTTTACCCATCTGACAAAGGGCTGATATCCAAAATTTACAAAGGACTAAAGCAGATTTACAAGAAAAAAACTAACAAGCCCATTCAAAAGTGGGCAAAGGATATGAACAGACACTTCTCAAAAGAAGACATACGTGAGGCCAACAAACATATGAAAAAATGCTCATCATCACTGGTCATCAGAGAAATGCAAATCAAAACTACACTGAGATACCATCTCACGCCGGTTAGAATGGCGATCATTAAAAAATCAGGAGACAACAGATGCTGGAGAGGATGTGGAGAAATAGGAACACTTTTGCACTGTTGGTGGGAGTGTAAATTAGTGCAACCATTGTGGAAGACAGTGTGGCGATTCCTCAAGGACCTAGAAATAGAAATTCCATTTGACCCAGCAATCCCATTACTGGGTATATATCCAAAGGATTACAAATCGTTCTACTATAAGGACAC
>NW_022442597.1:0-4344 GCF_009761245.1 Sapajus apella
AAAAAAAAAAAAAAAAAAAAAAAAAATTCTGGTTAACAGCTCTGTAATGCACACTTCCCTGTAAGGTACAATGTAGGGACCGGGCTATTTCATTTGGGTTCTGTGAATAACGGTACCTTAAAATCTTTTCTCTTTTCTCCTAGGTTTTCTCCAAGGACAAAAACTCCATTAATCAGGAGTGTATCAGCCAAGTTGGGTAGATGCCTAGAGATCTTACCACTCTTTAGGTCAACTGTCATTTAGTTTTCAATTTGGAGATGTGTCCCCATCTTTAGCATGCCTATACCCAAACCCAGACCCAGTTTTAGTCCCAGCCCTCTGAAGAAAGCCTCCTTGATTTTTCTGTTGCACATTCTTCTCCTTCAAACATATGATACAGGTAAGATCCTTAAGAAAAAAGGGTCTTACTGGAAAAGTTATCAAGGATAGACCACATATCACGTTTTAGCAGTTTATACACATTTGCTCCTTAAGAAAAGCAATCACATATTCTGAATGACTTGAAAAAATGGCTCTTCCCCACAATTATGTTTTCCACATATCCTAGGAGAGTGGGATGCTGAAAAATGCATGTAGGCTGAAAAAATTCTGGTGCATATTTCCAAAGCTCGGCTATGAGAAAACTTAAAAAGAAATTTAACGAGAGAAATAAAAAATGAAATCAAACTCAGAACTCTAATTTAGCTAAAACACTATTCTTGTAGTCTATAAACCTGGGTTCTACTCTAACTGGTGACATATGTTGTACTGGGACAAGGTCAATGTCATTTACTTGTGAAATGTAAAAACTGTGTAACAAAAACAAATGAAAACTCTGTTCTTTGAAAAGGTGTTTTACGAGGCATCATTATGATGAAAACTTGCTGCCAAACATAAAATTGTTATTTGGTAACTTCTCACTTCAAACTAAAAAAATCTAAAGGTAACTAAAATACTTTAGAAGTTTTAAAGGAAAACGTTTAAAATAATAACCAAAAATTTCAAAGTAAAACAAAACCCTTAAAGTACAATTCCAGAGAGAACTAAATGATACATTACAGAAAACGACTTCGGCAAAAAACTCTAGGAAAACGTGATACTAATTACTAGTAGTAACCAGTCAACTATCTTCACTGTTCGTATTAGAAGGAAAATGTCAGTTTAGAATCGTGGCAGTTATGGTATATCAATTTAATCCTGTTATGTTTTACAACACCATAATGAAATGTAAAATGAGAATAAAAAAATTAAAAACTTTTTTTTTAATATTATTTATCCTCCATCCTCCCTGCCCCCCTATTTTTTGAGATAAGCTCTCACTCTGTCACCCAGGGTGGAGTATGGTGATGCAATCACAGCTCACTGCCAGGCTCAAAATCCTGGGCTCAAGCCATCCTCCCGTCTCATCTTCCCAAGTAGGTGGGACTACAGACGCATGCCACCATGCCCAGATAATTTTGTTTACTTTTTGTAGAAATGGGTGTCTCACTATGTTGCCCAGACTGGTTCAAACTCCTGGCCTCAAGCAATCCTCCTACCTTGGCCTCCCAAAGTGCTGGAATTAAAGGTGTGAGCCACTATGCTTGGCCTAAAACATTTTATAACAGACTGGATTTGGTTTAACATTTAAAAGCATAATTCAAAAGCTATATCCATGCCTAGAACAGTGCCTGAAACACAGGCAGAGAGTATATTTTTACTAACTTAAAAAAAATACAGCATTGAAGTAAGCAAAGGAAGGAAAAGGAAGGTGAAAATTTTTTAAAAGCTAACATATGCTAAGCAAGTATATGCATTAGAACCTTTGTTTATTGCTCCATATGGCTATAATCTCGTTTAGTCTACCAAACCTCCTTATGAGGTAGACATTGCATAGATGAGGAAACTGCCATTTAGGAAGGTTAGAAAACTTTCCTATGAATCACACAAAGCTAGTAAGTGACTGAATTGATGTGCAAACCTAGATTTCTCTGAATTCAAAGACCATGCGTAAGTATACCAGGTCTTTTGTACAAAGCACTATACTATAAATTATTTTAAAATGCTGCAAAACAGGTATGTGACTAACAGGCAGCTGCATTAATCCTCGTAAAAATCAGGAATTCTGAGGTATCATTTAGATTAGATACCATCATTAAAATACCTCTTCAGATACAGAGATTCTTACCTATTATTACCTTTAAGGTGCACAGAGATTACTGGTTAGTTAACTATGGTACGCTTGTACCCTGCCATGTTACTGGACTGGATTTTCCTTCAGATCTTAAAATAGAAAGGTTAAAAAATTATAATGGGCACCGGATGTGGTGGCTCACACCTGTAATCCCAGTACTGTGGGAGGCTGAGGCGGGCGGATCACAAGGTCAGGAGTTTCAGATCAGCCTGACCAACACGGTGAAACCCTGTCTCTACTAAAAATATAAAAATCAGCCAGGCACGTTGGCACATGCCTGTAACCCCAGCTACTCAGGAGGCTAAGGCAGGAGAATTGCTTGAACCAGGGAGGCAGAGGTTGCAGTGAGCTGAGATCGCGCCACTGCACTCCAGCCTGGGCAACAGAGCAGGACTCTGACTAAAAAAAAAAAAAAAAAAAAAAAAAAAAAAAAAAAAAAAAAAAAAAAATTATAATGGGAAGAAATAGGGGTATTTTCTGAGTCTTACTCAGGCTCCCTGCCCTACCACCTTTCAATATCTCCTGGAATTTTTATTCCTTTATTTTCCTAATTTTTAAAAAGTATTTAATAAAACTTTTAATAAAATATTTTCATATTATGATCAGCACTTTACCCATTCCCTACTCCAAAATGATTCCTAAAAAGTAACAGGAAGCTTTTCTGTTTTTTTAACCAAAAAATATGAGTTGGGGGAATGATATAACCAAGCATTCCAGTTTCCACATAGCAAAAAGCAGTGCACTAAGGACTTCTACATGCAAAGTTGTAACCATGAAGACTTAAAATACTAGTCCTCCAAAACAGGAAGTCTAAAATTTAGATAAATTTCTCTGTGAACTGTCAAAAGTAATTACTGTACTAAATTTGTTGGGGAATTTTTATTAATAAATTATATAATTACCATGAGATTTTCTATATTCCACAGCAGTGGTTATTCACTTCAGTAGGCATCAGATTGACCTAGTGGGCTTGTTTAAAACAGACTGCTGGGCAGAGCACAGTGGCTCACAGCTGTAATCCCAGCACTTTGAGAGACACCAAGGTGGGCGGATCATGAGGTCAAGAGTTTGAGACCAGCCTGGCCAACATGGTGAAACCCTGTCTCTACTAAGAATACAAAAATTAGCCGGGCGTGCTGGCACATGCCTGTAATCTCAGCAACTCTGGAGGCTGAGGCAGGAGAATCGCTTGAACCTGAGAGGTGGAAGTTGAAGTGAGCTGGGACTGTGCCTGGGTGACAGAGCCAAGACTCCTCAGCGTAAAAAAAAGCCAACAAAACAGACTGCTATACGCCCTACCCTGGAATTTCTGATGCCTGGGTAAGATCCAATAATGTAAACCCCTAACAATTTCCCACGTGATGATGTTGCTGCTGGCCTAAGAACCACGCTTTCAGAACAGTGCTCTGTGGTAGCTATAGTGTGCCCAAGAGAACTGTATAATGGCAGAATAGGTCTACGATTTCTAGTCCAAGAAAATGATTTGAATATTTACAACTAAGAGCAATAGTTGTTTGTTTCCTCCTGAGAGAAGCTAAATGATTGGGTTTGTAATGATTTCTGTGTCTCTGTGTTTGCCCACATTTGGAAAATGTACTAAGAAAACTGAACATAGTATTACAAAGAAATTGCAACTGTGATATAGTTGTATGTTGCAGTAAGGTTTCTTCCTTCAGAAAAATATGAGAAAAAAATTTTCAAATCTTTGATACATACTCTAATAATCTAACAAGTTAATAAAAATGGAAAGTTACGGGTCATACAAAGACAGGTAGAAATGTAAAGAACTGCCTGTAAGACAGCAAGAAATTTACTGCATTCTGCAAAGACCACAACTGCTCACAGAAGCACAGATTCTGTGAAATAATTAAGTACTATCAATTCCAAATAATAAAATTATTTTACCGCCGGGCGCGGTGGCTCAAGCCTGTAATCCCAGCACTGTGGGAGGCCGAGGTGGGTGGATCACGAGGTCAAGAGATCGAGACCATCCTGGTCAACATGGTGAAACCCCGTCTCTACTAAAAATACAAAAAATTAGCTGGGCATGGTGGCGCATGCCTGTATTCCCAGCTACTCAGGAGGCTGGGGCAGGAGAATTGCCTGAACCTGGGAGGCGGAGGTTGCGGTGAGCCGAGATCGCGCCATTGCACTCCAGCCTGGGTAACAAGAGCGAAACTCCGTCTCAAAAA
>NW_022442598.1:0-4342 GCF_009761245.1 Sapajus apella
GTGAAGCCCCATCTCTACAAAGAACAAATAAAATATAGCCGGGAGTGGTGGCACCTGCCTGTCATCCCAGCAAATCAGGAGGCTGAGGTGGGAGGATCGCTTGAGGCCGGGAGGTCGAGGCTGCAGTGAGCCAAAATCACACCACTGCACTCCAGCGTGGGCGACGGAGTGAAGCCCTTCTCAAAAAAAAAAGAAAAAGTACAGTTAAGGGATGTCAGATACCTAAGTCATCAGGAGAAACTATTTTGATGCAGTCTACCCTTTTTATTTATTTATTTTTTTTTTAGACAGAGTCTGGCTCTGTCACTGGAGTGCAGCAGCGCGATCTCCACTCACTGCAGCCTCCGTGATCTGCGTGCCTTCCCCTCCCAAAGTCCTGGGATTACAGGCATGAGCCACGGCGCCTGGCCAACAATATTTTAAAAAATTGAAATTAAGGGAAAAAAAATCCACAATGAACAAAATATCAAAATGTTAAATCAAAATCTTGCATAACTCAGTCAGAGTGCCTCCTAAGCCCAGCTCGTAATTTGTCATGCAGGGAATGAGGTCAGAATTTTCCCTGCTCCGTGGGACACATCACTGTCTGACGTGTAATGTGCTTTGTGTGTTTACGTTGTTGCATGTCAGCTCCGGGGGGCAGGGGGTTTTGTGAATCTTGGTCACTTTTGTATCCCCAGCATCAAGAACAGGGCTTGGCTCGGAATATGTGCTCAATGAGTAGTCACTGAATGAGTGAATGGATACAGGAAAGGATGATGAGGATACACCAGGTTGTTGCAGAATTTAATGAGATAGGATCCAGGAAGTACTTAGCACACAGTACCCAGGTGGCATCTGACATCCTTAATCCTCACCTTAAGGCCTGAGTAGAATGCTCTGATTGGCCAGCCTTGGGTCACATGATAGCCTTGATACAAATTTTGTGGCCTGAGTAGAATGCTGATTGGATAACTGTGGGTCACATGACACCTTTGATTCAAACCTTATGACCTGAGTAGAATGCTCTGATTGGCCAGGCTTGGGTCACATGACATAGCCAATGCAATAATTGTCCCCTGAATACCACATTCTGATTGGGTAGAAGTGGATCACATGACTTACTGATTGGACAGATTCAAGTTTTATGGTCTTGGCCTGGCTAGGTGGCTCACACCTGCAATCCCAGCACTTTAGGAGACCCAGGCAGGGGGATCACAAGGTCAGGAGTTCGAAACCAGCCTATCTGACATGGTGAAACCAAACCTCCTCCCTACTAAAAATACAACAATTAGCTGGTTGTGGTGGCTCCTGCTGTAATCCCAGCTACTCGGGAGGCTGAGGCAGGGTAACTGCTTTAACCGGAGAGGTGGAGGTTGCAGTGAGCCAAGATTGGACTCATTGCACTCCAGCCTGGGGGACAGAGCAAGACTCCATCTCAAAAAAAAAAAAAAAAAAAAAAAAATTGGCCAGGTACGATGGCTTACACCTGTAATCCCAACCCATTTTTCCCAGGTGAGATAAAAAAAAAGGTTTTATGGTCTCAATAGATGCTGTGATTGGCCAGGTTTTGATGATATGATTTTCCAAATTCACTAAACGAGGAAATGAGTGATGATTATTATTACCTTATTATTTTTTAGTCCTCCCGACTTCATTTGTTTACAAAATGCCTTGTATTTCCAGGCCTGGCAGGAGAAAGACGGAGTAAGCCTGGATAAGTTACAAGCTGACCACCTATTATAAACCTGGTTGGGCCGGGCACGGTGGCTCAGGCCTGAAATCCCAGCACTTTGGGAGGTGGAGGTGGGCAGATCACCTGAGGTCAGGAGTTCAAGGCCAGCCTGGTCAACATGGTGAAACCCCGTCTCTACTAAAAATACAAAAAATTATCTTGGTGTGGTGGCGCATGCCTGTGATCCCAGCTAGTGGGGAGGCTGAGGCAGGAGAATCACTTAAACGTGGGAGGTGAAGGTTGCAGTGAGCCGAGATTGTGCCACGGCTCTCCAGCCTGGGCAATAGATTGAGACTCTGTCTCAAAACAAAAAACAGAAAGTTGATTCTGCCACATCTTTGCACTTGGCTGTTCCATCTGCCGGAAATGCTTTTCCCTACATCTTTCCATGGACTTAATCCTTTGGTTGGTTTGTTTTTGAGATGGAGTCTCTCCCCGTCCCCCAGGCCGGAGTGCAGCGGTGGGCTCTTTGCTCACTGCAACCTCTGCCTCCTGGGCTGAAGTGCTCACTGTCAGCCTCCCGAGTGGCTGAGACTACAGGCACCGGCCACCACGATTGGCTAATTTTTTCTTAATTGCATTTTAGGTTTTGGGGTACATGTGAAGAACATGCAAGATTGTTGCATAGGTACACATATGACAGTGTGATTTACTGCCTTCCTCCCCATCACCTCTATCTGGCATTTCTCCCCATGCCATCTCTCCCCAGCTCCCCACCCCCCACCATCCCTCCCCTATTTCCCCCCAGCAGACCCCAGTGTGTGATGCTCCCTCCCTGTGTCCATGTGTTCTCACTGTTCAACACCCGCCTATGAGTGAGAACATGCGGTGTTTGATCTTCTGCTCTAGTCCTCTCTGTAGAGACGAGGTCTCACTACGTTGCCCAGGCTGGGGTGCAGCGGCACGATCTTGGGGAACACCTAGGCTCAAGCAGTCGTCCCACCTCGGCCTACAGAGTGCTGGGATTACAGGCGTGAACCATCGCGTCTGGCCGAATTTTATTTTTTTAGACGGTGTCTTGGGCTGTCTGGCAGGCTGGAGTGCAGTGGTGCCACAGCTCACTGCAGCCTCGAACTCCTGGCCTCAAGTGGCCCTCCTGCCTCAGCCCCTCGCAGTGCTGGGACTAGACGTGTGAGCCGTCAGGCAGGCCAAATGCCTCTTTATTATCTGTCAGCCCAAGAGATCCCTGAGAGGAACGAGTGGGGCCGCCTTCCTCACTGCTGTGTCCCAGGGAACAGCCTGGGGACTGGCAAAGAATTTCTACTCAGTGCAAACTTCAGGTCTTAGGGAAATGAAAGAATGAGTTAGTATGTATGTACTATGCATGTTTATGTATGTATGTATGTATTGAGATAGATTCTCGCTCTGTTGCCCAGGCTGGAGTGCAGTGGCACGGTCTCGGCTCACTGCAAACTCCGCCTCCTGGGTTCGAGACATTCTCCTGCCTCAGCCTCCTGAGTAGGTGGGATTACAGGGGCGCACCACCACACCCGCTAACTTTTGTATTGCTGGTAGACATGGGGTTTCACCATATTGGCCAGGCTGAATTCCTCAGGTGATCCACTCTCCTCAGCCTCCCAAAGTGCTGGGATTACAGGCATGAGCCACCGTGCCCAGCCCGTATTTATTTATTTATTTATTTTTGAGACGGAGTTTCGCTCTTGTTACCCAGGCTGGAGTGCAATGGCACGATCTTGGCTCACCGCAACCTCCGCCTCCTGGGTTCAGACAATTCTCCTGCCTCAGCCTCCTGAGTAGCTGGGATTACAGGCACGTGCCACCATGCCCAGCTAATTTTTTGTATTTTTAGTAGAGACGGGGTTTCACCATGTTGACCAGGATGGTCTCGATCTCTTGACCTCGTGATCCACCCGCCTCGGCCTCCCAAAGTGCTGGGATTACAGGCGTGAGCCACCGCGCCCGGCCCGTATTTATTTATTTATTTATCTGGAGACGGAGTCTCGCTGTGTCCCCCAGGTTGGAGTGCAGTGGTGCAATTTCGGCTCACTGCAACTTCTGCCTCCTGAGTTCAAGCAATTCTCCTGCCTCAGACCCCCCAATAGCTGGAATTAAAGAGGTACCGCCTGGCTAATTTTTTGTATTCTTAGTAGAGACGGGGTTTTGCCATGTTGCCCAGGCTGATCTTGAACTCTTGACCTCAGGTGATCCACCTGCCTTGGCCTCCCAAAGTACTGGAATTACAGGTGTGAACTACCGTGCCCGGCTGATAGCAATTAGCTATTATCCCCATATCCCAGATGAGCAAACTGTGGCTCACAGAGGAGCACCCCCAGACTGAGTCACACAACATGGCTTTATTGAACACTTGCACGCCTGGCCTCCATCTAGATGCTGGGGATACAGTGACCCACATAAGCTTCAACCTTACCGTCTAGCAGGGGAGCAGGACATTAATCAAATCACTGTACAAACAGATACGTGGTTATGATCCCTCAGCAATCCCACTGGTTCCGGCATTACAAATACGCCCAGAATCCAGTCAATTCCCACCAATAGGCCGGGCGCGGTGGCTCACACCTGTAATCCTAGCACTTTGGGAGGCCAAGGTGGGTGGATCACCTGAGGTCAGGAGTTCAAGACCAGCCTGGCCATCATGGTGAAACCCCA
>NW_022442599.1:0-2889 GCF_009761245.1 Sapajus apella
GTGCCCGGCTAATTTTTATATTTTTAGTAGAGATGGGGTTTTACCATGTTGGGCAGTCCGGTCTTGAACTTCTGACCTCAGGTGATCCACCCGCGTCAGCCTCCCAGAGTGCTGGGATCAAGGCGTGGGTCACTGCGCCCGGCTTACTTAGAATAAATTGAAATGTAAACGACCTTGTGTACCAAGTGGCCCGTGATGTGGACAGGGCAGGATGGTCATGGTGCCAGGCAGGGACAGCCATGCATGCACGTGTGGGCAGAGGGCACTGGTCGGCTGGGACGTCTGCCAGTCTGGGTGTGGGCAGTGACCATCCCGACCTCACAGGTACTGCCCCGAGTGCCGGAATGACGCCAGCGAGGTGGTGCTGGCGGGCGAGCGGTTGCGAGAGAGCAAAAAGAAGGCGAAGATGGCCTCGGCCACGTCGTCCTCACAGCGGGACTGGGGCAAGGTGAGGCAGGTCCTCCTCCCCACGCGCCCGCTGCCCCTCCCTGCCTGCCGGGGCTCACGCTGTCGTTCCTTTGTGTCTGTGACTCGGACAGGGCATGGCGTGTGTGGGCCGCACCAAGGAGTGCACCATCGTCCCGTCCAACCACTATGGACCCATCCCGGGCATCCCCGTGGGCACCATGTGGCGGTTCCGTGTCCAGGTACCTGCAGCATCCCGGGGCTCGGGGCCACGCGGGCTCCTCCTGCTTTTCTGGGGCAGTTTCTCCTGGCCTCGGCCAGCCAGGGTTCCGGGTGGCTACGGGACCCCAGCGGTGCCTCGGCTGCCCGAGGAAGGGTGCGGAAAGCCCGCAGGTCTGGGTTTACTCCTCTTTTCACCAGGAACCTGAAATCACTCCTCGGGGGCGGGGACTGGTGCTCCTCTGCTCAGAGGCGTGTTGGGTCATTTCCAGAGCCACTGTCCAAGGGAGGAGGTGGCATCTGCTGAAAGGGACCTGTCTCAGCCCTGGTTGTGATGTGTGACTGGGCGTTGACGGTGCTGGCTGCTGTCAACGTGGGCTGCGTGTCACAGCAGATGAGACACTTCGGCACTAGGGACATTGGAGCCAGATGGTTGTCTGGGGTGGGGCCGTCCCGGGCACTGTGGGGTGCTGAGCAGCGTCCCTGGCCCCCACCCACTCCATGTTCTCCCAAGTCATGACAACCAGAAACATCTGGAGAAGTCTGAGTGTCCCCTGGGAGGCAGGATTGTCCCTGTGTGACACGCACTGAGCTCCCAGCACAGCCCTGTACCTCCCATGCTCAGCAGCCAGCCTGGGCCCCATGCTCAGGCCAGGGCCACTCGGGGGCGTCTTGTGACGTGAGTGGCAGGCTGGGCCTCCTCCTGCCTAGTGAAAGCCGGCTTTTACATCATAACCTCATTTAAAACTCAGTCCTGCCGGCAGATACTCGTCATCCCACTTTTCTTTTTTCTTTCTTTCTTTTTTTTTTCTTGAGACGAACTCTTGCTCTGTCCCCTAGGCTCTGGAGTGCAGTGGCATGATCTCAGCTCACTGCAACCTCCACCTCCCGGGTTCAAGTGATTCTCCTGCCTCTGCCTCCCGAGTAGCTGGGATTACAGGCACCCGCCACCATGCCCGGCTAAGTTTTGTATTTTTAGTAAAGACGGGGTTTCACCATATTGGCCAGGATGGTCTCGATCTCTTCACCTTGTGATCCGCCTGCCTCAGCCTCCCAAAGTCCTGGGATTACAGGCGTGAGCTACCATGCCTGGCCAGTTTTCTTTTTGAGATGAAGTCTTACTCTCGTTGCCCAGGCTGGAGCGTAGTGGTACAATCTCGGCTCGCTGCAACCTCCCTCTCCGGGTTCTAGTGATTCTTCTGTCTCAGCTTCCCAGTAGCTGGGATCTCAGACACTCACAGTCATGCCTGGGTAATTTTTGTATTCTTAGTAGAGACGGGATTTTTACCTTGTTGGCCAGGCTGGTCTTGAACTCCTGACCTTGTGATCCACCCACCTTAGCCTCCCACAGTGCTGGGATTACAGGTGTGAGTCACTGTGCCCAGCCACATCACCCCCACTTTCTAGACGCTGATGTGCGGCACATGAGAGATCAGCAGTGAGGCTGCCCCACGCACATGTGATGGAGCTGGAATTCACGCCAGCTGTTGTCTTGGTGCGGCTCAAACTCCGGCTGTCTCTGGCCGAGCGACCCATGTAGTAGGTGGCCCGCAGGCCTGACGCGTTTGGCGTAAGAATGAGACCACTGGCTTCTCGGGGCGGGAGGAGGAGGAGGGCGGGTGGAGCTTCTCGGAAGCAGCATCGCGGAGGACGCCATGTGTGTCTTGGTGACACCCTCAGGTCAGCGAGTCAGGCGTCCACCGACCCCACGTGGCCGGCATCCACGGCCGGAGCAACGATGGAGCGTACTCTCTCGTCCTGGCTGGGGGCTACGAGGATGACGTGGTGAGTGTGTGTGTCGTGGAGGGTTGAGGAGGGGTGCTCTGTTTTTTTCTTTTTTTTTGGGATGGTGATAAAATGCATACACCAAAATTTCCCGTCCTAGCCATTTGTAAGTGCTCAGTTCCCAGCAGCATGAAGTATATCCCCACTGCTGTGCAACCATCCCCACCGTCGTGTCCAGAACGTCGTCACCTTCTCCCTGAGACATCGTCCCCACGAAACACTCATTCCCCGCCGCCCCCTCCCAGTCCCTGGCACCCCCCATCCTTTCTCCCTCTGTGCGTCGGACGACTCTGGAGACCTCCTGGGAGTGGAATGACACAGGTGTGTCATCCTGTACCGGGCCTCTGTCCCTCAGCCTGATGTCCTTGCTTTGTCCACCGTAGCACATGTGTCAGGATTCCCTTTTGTTACACAGCCGAGTCCTATTCTGCTGTGTGGAGGGACCACGCTGTTTTTCCTTTTTTTTTTTTTTTTTTTTGA
>NW_022442599.1:2989-4339 GCF_009761245.1 Sapajus apella
GCTAGGGTTCCCTCCCCACCCCCACCCTCGCTTTTTTTTGTGTGTGAGATGCAGTTTGGCTCTTTTAGTCCAGGCCGGAGTGCAATAGCGTGATCTCGGCTCACTACAGCCTCTGTGTCTCAGGTTCAAGCGATTCTCCTGCCTCGGCCTCCTGAATAGCTGGGATTACAGGCACACATCACCACGCCCGGCTAATTTTTTGTATTTTTAGTAGAGCCGGGGTTTCACGATGTTAGCCTGGATGGTCTCGATCTGATTTGTCTGCCTTGGCCTCCCAAAGTGTTGGGATTACAGGCATAAGCCACTGCACCCGGCTTGTTTTTCATTCTTTTGGGTGTATACCCAGAAATGGAATTCACGGGTCCTATGATAATTCTGTGTTGAGTATCTTTTTTTTTTTTTTTTTTTTTTTTTTTTGGAGACAGGGACTTACTCTGTCACTGGCTGGAGGGCAGTGGTGTGATCACAACTCACTACAGCCGCTACCTCCTGGGCTCTAGTGATCCTCCCACGTCTGCCTCCCAAGTAGCTGGGACTATGGGACTGTAGGCGTGCTTCACCACCCCCAGCTCATCTTCTTTTTTTTTTTTTTTTTTTTTTTGTGGTGATGGGGTCTCCTTAGGTTGCCCAGGCTGGTCTCAAACTCCTGGGCTTCAGTGATCCTCCCAGGTCAGCCTCCCAAGAAGCCGGGACTACAGCAGCCATACACTGTCACGCCCAGCTAACTTTTGTATTTTTTTTGTGGTGATGGGGTTTCACCATGTTGCTCAGGCTGATCTCAAACTCCTGAGCCCAAGCGATCTTCCCGCCTCAGCCTCCCAAAATGCTGAGGTTCCGGGTGTGAGCCACCACGTCCTGCCCTCCGTTCAGTTTCTTGAGGACACATCGCTGTTTCTGTAGTCACTTCGAAGTTCTTCATTCCCACCAGCGGTTTACAAAGGGTTTCACTTTGCCCACATCCTCACCAACAGTTGCTGCTTTCTGTTTCTTGGAAATTAGCCGTCCTGGGGGGTTGTTTTTCAGTGGAGTCTCTTTTTTGCCTCTGCGGAGGGTTCACCCAGCCTTCTTGTCTGTTTCAGGACCATGGGAATTTTTTCACATACACAGGTAGTGGTGGCCGAGACCTTTCCGGCAACAAGAGGACCGCGGAACAGTCCTGTGATCAGAAACTCACCAACACCAACAGGTTCGTGGAATCGGCCTTCCGACTTCCTCGCCGGCACACGTCGGCAGTCCTTGGTTCTGTTTTGGGCCTCATGTCCAGCAAGTGATAGTCTTGTTGGGAGCGCGGTGGAACATAGAGATGGCCTCCGTTTGGTTCCTCCCTTGTCTTTTTTTTTTTTTTTTTTG
>NW_022442600.1:0-1146 GCF_009761245.1 Sapajus apella
CAATGATAGACTGGATAAAGAAAATATGATACATATACACCATGGAATATTATGCCGCCATAAAAAAGGAATGGGATAATGTCCTTTGCAGGGACATAGATGGAGCTGGAAGCCATTATCCTCAGCAAACTAACACAGGAACAGAAAACCAAATACCACATGTTCTCACTTATAAGTGGGAGCTGAACAATGAGAACATGTGAACACAGGGAGAACAACACATACTGGGGCCTTTTGCAGGGGTCAGGGAGTTAGAGGAGAGAGAGAATTGGGAAAAAATAGCTAATGCATGCTGGGCTTAATCCCTAGGTGATGGGCTGATAGGTGCAGCAACACACTTACTATGGCACACGCTTACCTATGTAGCAAACCTGCACATCCTGCACATGTATCCCAGAAGTTAAAATAAAATGAAATATAAACAAAATAATAGCAAACAAGAAAATCTATTGTCAACATTTGGGGGAGAAATGAGGATGTGCTATGCACATTACATTGGACAACAAATATTGTGAAAATGTCCAGGAGCCAAGAAGACAGGACCAGCTAGGTGGGAGTATACCCTGGAGAGTCACTTACACATAAGGATTTATTGGGGCTGGAGCAAACATGGGAAGGCTAATATATCATGAATCTTTTAAATTGTAAGTAATGGAAATGCAATTCAAGCAAGCTTAAGCAAAAAAGAGTGTCAATATACATAACTAAGAGTCCAAGAATAGTACTTCAGGCATTGTTACATCTAGAGGACCAATGTTACCAGGACTTTGTCTCTTTCCTTTTCTTGGAAAGCCTCTCTCCAGGTGGTAAGCAAACAGCCATTCTCCATAGAAGACTCACATTCCTTTGTTTGGAATCCTGTCAAAATGAATGGTTTGTGTGTGTGTGTGTGTTTTTAGTTAGTTAGTTTGTTTGTTTTGCTAGCTTTGGCAGAAAACTCCAACGGAGAGCATGCCTGTGCCTAATTGCACCAAGAGATGTGGTGGTCTGATCGGCCAGACCTGGTTTTTGTATCTCTTCTATGTTGAGGGGGAGGAGAAGAATCAGAGTCAGCTCCATTGAAGCTAAGCAGAATATGAAGAAGTAACTTATCATCAGAGGAATGTGAAAAGATGCTGGGTGGGCCAGAACACAGATGCATCCTGC
>NW_022442600.1:1156-2712 GCF_009761245.1 Sapajus apella
AACTTTCTCACTTCATTCAAACTATGGGACAATACTTTGATAAGTGTATGCAAAGGGCCTTCAACTTACAATAGATTGATTTACAATTTTTCAATTTTACAATGGGTTTATTGGGACATAAACCAATTGAAAGCTGAAGAGCATTTGTATTAGGTTGTACATTTTTCTTTTTGTCTCAGGCTTCTGTGAGGCTTGACATGGCACTGGAAAGCTGCAATGGCAACTACAAGTTTTAAAGTCCTCTGTCTCTAACATGGCAATCTATATAAAAAGCACTTAAAGCACTCAAGTACTTAATTTTTCCCTTTTCATGGATCTGACTAAAGAAATTATAAACACATTATTAAAAAATTTGCAGTTGAATGTCTAAAGTTGTTTACAGAACAATTTGTGTAACATGAGGCCATGTTTGTCTTAAATAGTTAAGTGGATGACATATGGGAAGAGAAGAGGCAGATAGGCAGGCAGACCGATTATCTTATGCTGAATCTTTAAATATAAACATTACTTCATTCTGCATAGTAAAGTGTGAATTATTTTTATCTTTTTCCATATTTATATTTTCTACCTTTCTATAATAAAATAATAGTATTGCTTGGATAATTAAACAATCAAATTAATTTAAAATTTCCTTACAATTTATGTTCTTTCGTAGCCAGATCTTATGTCATATGAGATTAACCAATAGTTTTCTTCTCTGTGGAGAAGCATCTCCCTTCACTGAAAATATACTTACTAAAATACATATGTAACACTAAACAAGCTGTAGTTACCAACCATGACACATACCTGTAAGAAAACAAATCAGGTAACCAATCTGTTAGAAAATGTACATTCAAAATGTCCCTGGGCTGGGAGCGATGGCTCACGCCTGTAATCCCAGCACTTTGGGAGGCCGAGGTGGGTGGATCTCGAGGTCAAGAGATTGAGACCATCCTGGTCAACATGGTGAAACCTCGTCTCTACTAAAACTACAAAACATTAGCTGGACATGGTGGCGCGTGCCTGTAATCCCAGCTACTCAGGAGGCTGAGGCAGGAGAATTGCCTGAACCCAGGAGGCAGGGGTTGCGGTGAGCCGCGATTGCGACATTGCACTCCAGCCTGGGTAACAAGAGCAAAACTCCATCTCCAAACAAAACAAAACAAAACAAAACAAAACAAAACAAAACAAAACAAAACAAAAAATGTCCCTGCCACTTTGAGAATGTCCTCCAAGAGGATGTAATAATTCATCATTCTCATAGATGTAATAACTCATCTTATACTCATTCTTGATGACTGAATTTTTTTTCCATGAAGAAAGGGAAAATAAGGTTATATAGGGGTAAATATGTGGTAGACATGTATACAGACCTTGCCTACATGACAGGCAGACATGGGCTTTGACCACCCAGGATGAAAAATTAGGCAAGAGTTCTATCTCAAATTAAAGAAGCCCACATTTCTAATGCTCATTAGCTGACATTTATCTAGAAGGTTCACCAATTATCAAGTTATTTTTATAACCAGCTTAATAGAAGCTGCATTTCCATGACAACAGTCCATGTTGGGAAG
>NW_022442600.1:2722-4338 GCF_009761245.1 Sapajus apella
ACCTAGTTTTTATTTTTCAAAGTAATCCAGATTTAGGTGTTTCAGAATCAACAACTTATGTTGCTTTCTGAACAGAATTTAGAACCTGTATGTTTCTGTGTCTTGAATGGCCTATGCTTCCCAATTTCTCTCTGACTTTGTGTGTTGTCTGTAAGTTTGAGTCACATTGTTTTGCATTTAGTGTAAGGGCTGCAATGACTGTCTTTTGGGACCATTACAAGTCGCTCTAATGTGTCTTCCTCCACCTTTAAAATTCTATTAAGGAACCTAAAGTTTATAAATGAAATAAATTTAGATACTCATGAGTAAAAAAAATTTCAACCCTAACATAAGTAATAAAACCACTAAACAGTATATATTAATATATGCTAAAGAGATCATATGCTACTATTTTCAATATAAGTGTAAATTCAGCAGAAGTTTAGAATTGTCTTTTCAAGAAGTTGAATTTTTCCAAGTCATAGGAATGTTGCTTTCAAGTATAAATTGAAAAAGAGATTAAAGCATTTCTTACCAAAAAACAAAAACCTTTGAGGTAAAATAGAATTCCTAAAGCAGTATGTTGCCAGATGTCCTATGTGACATAACTTCAATTTATGAATCATCTTTTCAATAGCTTATTGCACATCTGATGAGACTCTAATAAGATCATGACTGAGCCCTGGACATTCTTGCTTCAAAGTCTTTCATGAAATTCAGACCAACTCAGAATGAAATAGATACTCTTAAATTGGTTTAATATATGTTATTGATACTTTCTAACCTTTTTATTTAATTTCTCTCAATGAAAATTCGACTTAATGTTAGTGACCAAGGAAAGACCGTGATGATTCAGTGAGGACTCATTTTTCATATGGCATCATCTTTCTTTGAAGCATTAATTAGGCACTAGCTCTACACAAGTCTGAGCATAGTTACCAAGATGCAGGTTGAAACTCCAAGGATGACTTATTTCATTGATCTTCATTAGTATGAGGACTTTCTCTTTGACTTAGTTTCTCTTCCTAGTTAGGAGGTTCTATCTGCAGATAGGGGTAGAAAGCTGAAGGAAACCTTCTGGTCATGCACATCTATGAGAGTAGACCCAGGGCCAGAGCAGAACATGATGTGTTAGGAATCTGCACCAGAATTGATTTAGAAAATTTAGGGAGGGAGATCCAAGATGGCCGTTTAGGAACAGCTCAGGATTGCAGCTCCCAGTGAAAGTGCAGAGGGTGAGTGGATGCCACGTTTTTACTGCCCACAGACTAGGAAATTCCCGGGCAGAGGTGCTCCACGGTCGCCAGTGCGGCTGTTTCGGGCAGTGCGGCTGTGCCGGCCAGCGCCGCTGCTTTGCCCCGCAAGGCTGCTTTGTCGGCGCCCCGGAGCCACAGTTCTCCGTACAAAATACACCAGTCCGGGGGCCCTTTTGGCTGGCGATTGGAGCCACGGGAAGTCGCCCATACGCTGGTTCAAAAAGGGGACTGAGCAGAGAACCAGGACAGTAGATTCCAGGGCAAAAAAAGAAAAAA
This sequence comes from Sapajus apella, assembly GCF_009761245.1. NCBI lineage: Eukaryota > Metazoa > Chordata > Mammalia > Primates > Cebidae > Sapajus > Sapajus apella. Next base: position 4,234 of record NW_022442600.1, read on the forward strand.
AAGCGCCACAAATCTCAGTGCCGCTGTTTAAGCCAGAGCAGTGAGTGGCCACAGGGGTAAACAAACAGACCCCGGCGCCTCTTCAACAGGCGACTGGAACACCAA
>NW_022442601.1:0-2785 GCF_009761245.1 Sapajus apella
AAATCCTGAGACCTAAACTTTTGTTCCTATGCAGTCAAATCTTTAACCTCAGCTTACTATGTTCTTCAGCCTTCTTCAATAGGAAAGCTGTGAGCAAACTGCCCCATGCACGTACACACAGGTTTATTTTTTCTGTGTAACATGTGTCCTTGTGGTTTGAGCTGCCTCATGAAGATGGAACTGACCGACCTCGCTGATGGCCTGAATGTGGAGAATGAGAGAAGGGGAGGAATCAGGAATGACGCTGAGATTTTTGGCCCGAGCTTATGGATATAAAAAGGATTAATGGAAGGGACTTTCCGGTAAGCAACTCATAATTCCACTTCCTGAAAAAGGAATACTCTATCCAAGAAATTATAAACAGGAAACTTGGGAAGGATTCCCCATCTCCCTGAAATGGAGAGGCCAGGGGCCAGGGCAGGCTGTGTTACTCTTGGGACCCCTTGTGTTTGTGTCACTTGTGTCACTTTTTTATTTTTATTTTTTATTTATTTAAGTTTTTTTTAGACAAAAGCTTGCTCTGTTGCAGAGGCTGGAGTGCAATGGCATGAGGAGCTCGGACCACTGCAACCTCAACCTCCAAGTGATTTTCCTGCCTCAACCTCCTGAGTAGCTGGGACTACAGGTGCCTGCCATCATGCCCAGGTAGTTTTTTGTATTTTTGGTAGAGATGGGGCCTCACTATGTTGGCCAGGCTGATCTCGAACTCCTGACCTCAGGTGATCCACCTGCCTTAGCCTCCCAAAGTGCTGAGATTACAGGCGTGAGCCACCGTAACCAGCCTTGGGTAACCTTTTGCTGCTGTGGATCAATAGTGGTCAAGAGCAGCTTCCGTTTTAGGAAAAGATTCTGGGGTGCTGAGGAGGCAGAGGCCCCTGGAAGGAAGCTGCGTACCGCCACACCATGTGCTTTGAGGGGAAGTTAAGCCCAAACTAGCCCCTGGTGTAGCCTTTTCACCAAACACAGAAAAGGGACCACAAAACGTGAAGTTTCCTTATTAGGACTACTCTCAGTCCAGCTCCTTGCAGTGCCATGCCAGTCAGGTAATGGGTGTTAAAGGTTTCCTTTTACTAAGGAAATACCTGAAGTACAGGAATATTGCTAATGAGAAGAAAATGCCAGGCACAGATGAGGTGGTAGGGGAGCTATTTGGGGCCAGTGTGAACCTTCTCTTGGGTTCTACAGGTTATACCCCAGAGCTCCCCCTTCTCAACACCTATATGTAGGCAGTTTTCAGAAACCAGCATAACTGATGTGAATTTTACTGCGCTGTACTCAGGTTTTAAAACATCGCATTTATTTCTACAAGTCAGAGAAATGTAGCCTGGTGCAGTGGCTCATGGGAAGCCAAGGAAGGCAGATCACTTGAGATCAGAAGTTCAAGACGAGCCTGCCTAACATGGTGAAATCCCATCTCTACTAAAATTACAAAAATTAGCAAGCAGATGCCTGTAATCCCAGTGACCTGTGAGGTTGAGGCAGTTGAATCACTTGAACCCGGGAGGTGGAGGTGCAGTGAGCCAAAATCGTGCCAGTGTCTTCCAGCCTAGGCGACAGAGCAAGACTTTTTATCCAAAAAAAAAGAGAGAGAAATATGCACAGAGCCCTCACCCAGTTGGTGAGTAGAAAATACCATCTCAGTCATAATTCTGATGTCCTTTGTTTCTTTCTTTTCTTTTCTTTTCTTTTTTTTTTTTTTTGAGATAGAGCTTCACTCTTTTTGCTCATGCTGGCATGCAATGGCGTGATCTAGACTCACTACAACCTCCACCTCCCAGGTTCAAGTGATTCTGCCTCAGCTTGCTGAGTAGCTGGGATTACAGGCATGCACAACCATGCCTGGCTAATCTTTTGTATTTTTAGTAGAGACGGGGTTTCGCCATGTTGGCCAGGCTGGTCTCGAACTCCTGACCTCAGTGAGCAGCCTGCCTCGGCCACCCTAAGTGCTGTGATTACAGGTGTGAGCCACCGTGCCCGGTCCTGATGTCCTTTCTCATTTCACCATCTCCCTACCACCCACTCAGGCATACACTCAGAGGATCCTGCAAAAATTCTGGGTTTTCATGGGCACGAGGATGCTAGGGAAAGGGCAAATCAGTCCAGGAGGTCGATCCTTTGGCTTCACAATGTCCAGCCCCGGTCCCCACTGTTTGTTCTCGGGTATTGCTCTCTCAGAGGCCGCAGGGATGCCTCTCAGCAGAACAAGACACAGATCAGCACCCTCCGGCTGTTTTCTCCACATGGAGAGTTGCATGTACTCCCAGACAGGCTAAAAAATCTCTCTCCTCAGGCCATCCAGCTCCACCATCTTTGTGAGCTTAGGCTTCAAAAGTTCTGGGAAAGAATGTCTACTGCACCCTCCACCTATAGCCCGCAACACTGAAAGAAACCCAAATCTTAAATGAAGGAAACCCAAAGGCCTGATTGCCTTCCTAGAACAAGGATGGAAAAGGAAAATAAATACATGTACCAGGAAGAACACACATCTATTAATTTCTCAATCTATTACACCGACCCCAAAGCATTCAGTGTTTGAAAGGGATGCTGAACACTTTGAAAAGAGTGTTATCCTGGGGTCTGTTGGGGGGTGGGGGGCTGGGAGACGGATAGCAAGAGATGGGGAGATTGGGGAGGGGTAACATTAGGAGGAATGCCTACTGTAGGTGACGGGAGGATGGAGGCAGCAAACTATCATGGCATGTGTGCACCTATGTAACAATCCTGCACGATCTGCACATGTACCCCAGAACTTAAAGTATAATTAAAAAAAAAAAAAAAAAAAAAA
>NW_022442601.1:2885-4338 GCF_009761245.1 Sapajus apella
TGTTGCTTAGGCTGGAGTGCAGTGGCACGATCTTGGCTCACTGTAACCTCTGCCTCCTGGGTTCAGGGTTCAAGAGATTCTCCTGCTCAGCCTCCCTGAGTAGCTGGGATTACAGGCACCACCACATCTGGCCTTTTTTTTTTTTTTTTTTTTTTTGAGATGGAGTTTCACTATTGCTGTCCAGACTAGAGTGTAGTGGCATGGTCTTGGCTCACTGCAACCTCTGCCTTCTGGGTTCAAGTGATTCTCTTGCCTTAGCCTCCCAAGTACCTGGAATTACAGGCATATGCCACCACGCCCGGCTAATTTTTGTAGTTTTAGTAGAGACGGGGGTTTTACCATGTTGGCCAGGCTGGTCTCGAACTCCTGACCTCAGGTGATCTGTCCAATTTGGCCTCCCAAAGTGCTGAGATTACAGGTGTGAGCCACCACGCCAACCTCCCTTGCTTATGTCACACTTAGCAGGTAGGATGAGGGGAAAACCGTACTTCTACTCTGACTGGTCAGGCCACTGCTTCAAGGTTCCTTTGCCTGCAGAGCAGCAAGCTGCACACTCAGTGACCTTGACCAGCCTAAATAAGATAATCACCATCTTACGCTGCAGGTTCCAGCTCAAGATAGCACTGGTTCTCTCTTTGCTATGAGGCCACAGCTCTCCAGGAGCAGATACACAATGACCTTGGACTGTGGACTAGCTGACTCCCAGCTATGAACCCCCGTATCTACATGATGGACAATTTAGATTCAGCAACTCTCTCTACCATGACTTGGTCCCACAGTCAGCTCCAAAACCACCTGCATGTGGTCTCTGTCGTCTGTGGCAGTCTCATGGGTGTTGTTCAGCACTCTTGGCTTGCCTCTTGCTGATGGTGACATTATCAGAATGCTGCAAAGTCCCATTCTGCCCACTAGCCCAGTGGCTGGAATTCTGAGAAAACACAGTCAGCATTTATATGTGCTGGTATGTACAAAGTCATGCTCGAACAAGCTCAGTCCACAAGCTAAATTTTTTTTTTTTAAAAGCACAATCTTGAGCTGGGCACAGTGGCTCATGCCGTAATCCCAACACTTTGGGAGGCGGAGGAGGGTGGATCACTTGATGTCAGGAGTTTGAGACCAGCCTGGTCAATGTGGTGAAACCCAATGTCTACTAAAAATACAAAAATTAGCTAGGTGCGATGGTGGGAGACTGTAATCCCAGCTACTCAGGAGGCTGAGGCAGGAGAATCACTTGAACCTGGGAGGTGGAGGTTGTGGTGAGCTGAGCGATCTCACCACTACACTCCAGCTTGGGCGACAGTGAGACTCCTTCTTAAAAAAAAGAAAAACTTTTTTTTTTTTTTGTGGCAGAGCAAGAGTGGAAAATATACTGTATTTTAAAACTCAGCTTTTATCACCCTGTTTTCAAATCCTGAGACCTAAACTTTTGTTCCTATGCAGTCAAATCTTTAAC
>NW_022442602.1:0-4337 GCF_009761245.1 Sapajus apella
GCTGGAGTGCAGTGGTGTGATCACAGCTCACTGCAACCTCCACGTCCTGGATTTAAGCAATTCCCTTGCCTCAGCCTTCCGAGTAGCTGGGACTACAGACATGCGCCACCATGCACTGGTAAATTTTTTGTATTTTAGTAGAGACAGGATTTCTTCATGTTTTCCAGGCTCGTCTCAAACTCCTGACCTCAGGTGATCTGCCCACCTTGGCCTCCCAAAGTGCTGGGATTACAGGTGTGAACAACTGTGCCCTGCCTGGCTAATTTTTTAAAATTATATTTTCTGTAGTGTGGGAGTCTTGCTATGTTGCCCAGACTGGTCTCCAAATCCTGAGCTCAAGTGATCCTCATGTCTTGGCTTCCCAAAATGCTGGGATTACAGGCGTGAACCACTATGCACAGCCTGCAAGTTGATTTTTTATGAGTATATTGCTTCTCTCCAAGGGCAGATGGTGTGACTGGGATAAGGCCCATGAACAGATAGTAAATGTGGGTTTGGCCTTTGGCAGGAAGTGCTTGTGGAATGCAGGAGACAGGTATCATTTATCTGTCCCATATGCCAGCTGCATATCAAGTACATTGCAAAATCTTAAGACCACCAGCCAGTTTTATTTATTGGACGCTTATTAAGTACTTTATGTCTGTTAAATATCTTCACAGCCACCTTCGTGCTAATAATCATTCACCCCTTAGAGAGTAGGGCACTGACAGGGAGCCATGAGTTGTTGAAAGTCCCTCAGCCAGGCCAGATGTGGGTTCACGCTTGCAATCCCAGCACTTTGGGAGGCCAAGGTGGGCAGACCACCTGAGGTCAGGAGTTCAAGACCAGCCCAGCCAACAGGGTAAAACCCTGTCTCTACTAGGAAAAGAAAAAAAATTAGCCAAGTGTGGTGGTGATGGGCACCTGTAATTCCAGCTACTCAAGAGGCTAAGGCAGGAGAATCGCTTGAACCTGGGAGGCAGAGGTTGCCCTGAGCCGAGATCATACCACTGCACTCCAGCCTGGGCTACAGAGTGAGACTCTGTCTCAAATAAAAAAAAATAAAAAAGAAAAAGTCCCTCAGCCGAGTTGGTGGCAGAAGCTCCCTAGCCTGTGCTGTTGCCATTTAGCCTTGCTGCTGCCTCTTGCTTGAATGCCTTCAGGGGTCACTCATGCACCATCCCCCTCATTCCCGTCCTCCAGCAACAGTCCTGGGAAGTTAGTGGGCTCCACAATCCTGGGCCCAAGCTCAGGGCAGCTCTCCGAATCTCAGGTGTCTTCTGAAAACCAAGAACCTCCCAGAGCCCATGGAGGGAACATTTGGAAAGTACATTGGCCAGGAAGGAGACCAGATGTGAATGGTGCTTCCTGCCTCCCTCTGCTCAAGATGGCTGCTCCAGAGGTGGTCAGGATGAGGCTGCCAGATAGACAAGACAGCAGGAGCATCAGGAAAGGGCAGCTCCCCCAGCTTCCTCCCAGTGTGGGGATGTTACTGGGAGAGCAGACCCATGACCCAAGGATGGGACTTTGGCTTCCTTTCATCACCAAGCCAGCCTGTGACATCATTTCTGCTAGGTGGGTGACTGCAGCTCTGACCCTGCAGCCCAGATCGTCTGTCTCATGAAACTTTTAGACTCTGGTCTGAGAATTCCTCCTTTCTTTGTTGTTGTTGTTTGTTTTGTTTTGTTTTTGAGACAGAGTCTCACTCTGTCTCCCAGTCTGGAGCGCAGTGGTGCGATCTTGGCTCACTGCAACCTCCACCTCCTGGATTCAAGCAATTCTTCTACCTCAGCCTCCTGTGTAGTAAGGATTGTAGGTGTCCACCACCTAACCCAGCTGAGTTTTGTAGTTTTAGTAGAGACAGGTTTCATCATGTTGGTCACACTGGTCTTGAACTCCCTACCTTGTGATCTGCCTGCCTCAGCCTCCCAAAGTGCTGGAATTACAGGCATGAGCCACCGCACCCAGCTAGGATTTTAGGCTTTAGAATGGAGAATAGTCACTACTCCTTGCTTCAGAATCCCAGTTCAGCTTCGTGTGTAATTCCTCATTTGACTGATCATAGACAGATGCAGTTGGAAGACCTGGGATTACTCATGGAAGTCAGGGACGAGAGAGAATGTTGTCACCAACATTCTCCTCCTATAAGTGAGAGGTGGAGCCAGGACCTGTCAGCTAGCTCATTCCCCACCTCACCCTGGCCTGCCTTTGGGTAAGCTGACAGTCTGTGTTCTGAACAGAGGAAACCTTTCTTTCTCAAACTTAGCTTGGAGTTCTTCCCAGAGTGATAAATTTTGGATAGAAAGAGTGGCACATTCTTAGAGCTGTCTCCCTAGTGAGGCCCTACCTCACTCACTCAGCTGTAAACCCTGTGAGGCTTCTACAAATCAGCCACAGGTGCACTGCAGGAAGAGCTGAACCTGACAGGTCTCCGACTCCTGACCTAGGTGATCCATTTGCCTTGGCCTCCCAAAGTGCTGGAATGACAGGCATGAGTCACCTCGCCCTTTCTAGGGATTATTTTCTCTTTTCTTTGGATCCCTGGCAGGGATTGGGTTGCAGAATAAACCCCGAGCCTGCCTCATTGCCTGCCTGGGTTCCAGAGCCAGGTCATTGCTTGTGGAGGACTTTCTGGGAGTCACATGGACTGGCCAGAGGGCTGGGAACTGGAAAGCAGGCAAGGATTCCAGACAAGGGAAGATCCCAGTGGTAGGGATTGGAGGCTGGCAATGGGTCAGAGACAGAAGTCCAGATAGACAAGTTCGAAATTTCTGCTTATGGCCCAGCATGGTGGCTCATGCCGGTAATCCCAGCATTTTGGCAGGTCAGAGTGGGAGGATCACCTGAGGTCAGGAGTTTGAGACCAGCCTGGCAACAGAGTGAAACTCTGTCTCTAGTAAAATTACAAAAATTAGGGCCGGCCAAGGTGGCTTACACCTGTATCCAGCACTTTGGGAGGCCGAGGCAGGCCGATCACCTGAGACTGGGAGTTTGAGACCAGGCTGACTAACATGGATAAACCTCTTCTCTACTAAAAATACAAAATTATCCAGTCATGGTGGCAAATGCCTGTAGTCCCAGCTACTTGGGAGGCTGAAGCAGGCAAATCACTTGAACCTTGGAGGCAGAGGTTGTGGTGAGCCGAGATTGTGCATTGCACTCCAGCCTGGGCAACAAGAGTGAAAATCCATCTCAAAAAATAAATTAGCCTGGGTGTGGTGATGCATGCCTGTAATCCCAGCTACTCGGGAGGCCTTGGCAGAATTGCTTGAACCCAGGAGGTGGAGGTTAAAGTGAGCTGAGATCCCACCACTACCCTCCAGCCTGGGTGACAGAATAATATTCTGTCTCAAAAATAAATAAATAAATAAATAAAATACAGCCTCTGCTTAGATAAGCACTATGTGTCTGGGGCCTGTAAAGGGCTCTTTTACCCTTTCTTTAGTATGGAAAGACACTTTCTGAGTGTTATGAAAGGAATGTGTGCACCTTGGAGGTGGGTTGTTTGTGTTCATTACCCTCTTGCTTGACATCTAGAGAAGGATACATTGTTGCCTCCGGCCCTGTCCTTCTCATCACCAAAGAGGAGGCTCACCACTGAATGTATCTCTTTGGATTTGGGAGGCAGCGTATGTTTAAGTTGAGTGAGCTTCTTCCAGCCCAGTGGGGGAGGCCCTCATGCCCTTCCTCCATCAACCTGCACTCTGGCGCGGACCCTTCTCTGCTTTTCAGGGGCAGGATGTTTGCATTCTGTGTTGTGCACAGCCCAGTCCATAGTCCATGTTAGGGTATACCTTCTGTGGGTTTTATCCAATGCATGAGGTTACATGTCCTCCATGACAGTGTCACACAGAGTAGTTTCACTGCCCCCAAAACCCTCTGTGCACCACCTTTTCATCCTTTTGCCCTCTTCTCTCAACCCAGGTAACCACTGATTTTTTATTTATTTTTTGAGACACAGTGTCATTCCTGTTTCCCAGGCTGGAGTGCAGTGGCTCCATCTAGGCTCACTGCAACATCCGCCTCCTCGGTTTAAGCAATCCTCAGACTCACGAGTAGCTGGTACTGCCAGCATGTGCCACCACGCAGGCTGATTTTGTATTTTTAGTGGAGATGGGGCTTCTCCATGTTGGTCAGGCTGTTCTCCAACTCCCGACCTCTGGTGATCTGCCCACCTTGGTCTCCTAAAGTACCAAAGTGCTGGGATGACAGGCATGACTCACCGCACCCAGTCGCAAGATCTTTAATGTAGACACATCTGCCAAGTCCCTGTTATCCCGTGTAAGAAAACATATTAGGCCTGGCATGGTGGCTTACACCTGTCATCTCAGCACTTTGGGAGGCCAAGGCGGACAGAT
>NW_022442603.1:0-4337 GCF_009761245.1 Sapajus apella
GGATACTTTTTCTTTCATTGCCATGGAGATATATTCTCAGACTTGAATCCCATGGCCACCATGGGGTTGTTTTAGGATTCAGGTTCTCCAGGACTTGTTCTTTGTTCCTCTTCAGATGCAGCTCCTGGCCACCGTTCACCCACAGTTCCCTCATACCTTCTGGTGTGGGCTAATCCCTGGGTCTAGCGTTAACAGTTTTTCAATGAGGCTTTGAAGACCTTGTGAAAAGTACGCTGGGAAAACGCACATTCCAGTTACAATTATTTGCTTCAGGACCCTAAAGCTGTGTGAGCAAAAGGGTGAAACCCCGGTGACCATCCTGAAAAGTGTACCTCAAAGGATCTAAGCATTTATGGCGGGGCATTGGGAGCCCTGGCCCAGGAAGAGCTCCGGGTCCATGTAGGGGTCAGTGCCACAAATGGCTGTCAGTGGCTGCCCCTCATGGAATGTAGGAGCGAAGACGAAGTCCGCGATCTTAAATTTCCCGTCTTCATCCAGGACGGTGTTTTCTGGCCTCAGGTCTCTGTGTGCAATTTGTGTCTGGGACAGTACTGTATGGACGGCAGCATCTGCCTGAACACGGTCCCAGCGTCCTCCTCCTCATGGGGCCGTGGCGGTGTATCCTGTTGTGCAGGTCTCCTCCTCCTGCATATTCTGTTATCTAACAAGTGCCAGGATAATAATTGTATACCTGGCACAACTGTATAATATTGGGGCGACTTTAAAATACTTCTCTCTGTCTGGAGAGCAACACCCGGGGAGCCAGCCTTGAGGATGATTTTGATGGCCACCTGGGTCCCAGTTAGCACATTCTGGGCCAGTTTGACCTCGCTGAACGTGCCATGGCCAATGGTGTCCAGGATTTTATAATTCTGGGGTTCCTGGTCAGGTGGGGTGGAGACGGATCCCTGCCCCATGGTGCCACCTCTCTCCACTAACTACAAAACCCCGCTAACTGTACCGCCTATGCTAACAGTACTGACCCCACCTACTTGAGTTTTGTCCTCAGCCGTGCAACTGTGCTGGGGCAATCTTATCCCTCCTTTTCTTTGCTGGACACATGCAAAAACATTTCAGTAAGATAGAAAGTCATCTCCTGGCAACCCTGCAGCAGCCCCAGCTTCTTGTTGGCGACGCTGACGTTACAGCCTGGGGCTGCCTGTCTGGGACCCCACTGGCTTCCTGGGAGGGTTTTTAGCATGTCAGGGACATTTCTAGATTTCTGCCACTTCAACAATGCTGCTGGTGTTGAGTGGAAGGGGAGACCAGAAGGTCACACTGGGGGTTTCACTAAAACTTCCTGGCTTCCCAGTCTGGCTTCCTCGGCAGGCTGGCAGCTGAACTGGCAGGAATGGTGGTCTTCTGCCCTGACTCCTGGCCCTCCTCCGGCGGCTGAACGTTAAAAGTCTGACAAGCCGGCTCCCTGTGAGCCCAATTCGGTGGGAGAGGGAAGGTGGAAACGTCAGTGGATGGGGAAGGACAGGTGGGAACCCCAGGAGGAAGGGGTTCTCTGATGGTGGAGCACCTCCTCTCTCGTTGTTTTGTGTGCTCTAAAATGAGGTAGGTGGCCATGGGTAGGTGGCCATTGAATTTTCTTTCTGCGATTGCCATAATGATGTTCTTGGCCTGGAATCCCATGGCCACCGTGAGCTGGATTGTTCGGGGTTTGGGTGTCCTAGGAGTGGCTCTTTGTTATGATGTCAGTGGCATCTTCTGGCTGCCTCTCACCCATGAATTTTTCATCAGTTACAGTGAAGGACGCTCCCTGGCGTCCAGCGTTAGTAACTTTTGAAGGAGTCAAGTTGAAGGGAAAAAAGTGGCAGGGCATGGTATCTTTCTGGGAGAAGTTTTTCTTGAAGTCCAGAGGGTTCCCTGAGTAGAAGGTCATAGCCCCAGCCCTTCTACGTACTGTATTCCTGGATACGGTCTGGCACTGGGGCTTCATATGTCCATGGCAGGTCACCCACACACCTGGCCCAGGGAGTGTTATGGGGCCACGTAGGGGTACACGCCACACAAGGCTGTCAGCATCTGCCCCTCTCTGAACATTGGACTAAAGCCAAAGTTCACAATTTATAAATTGCCTTCTTCGTTGGGTAGGATGTTTTGTGGATTTAGGTCTGGATGTGTGATGATCTTTATGTTTCAGCACTGCAGGGCTGACGGAACTTGCCTGAACATGGTCTGGGCGGCCTCCTCCCTCCTCCCTCCTCCCCCCTCCCTCCTTCCTCCTCCCTCCTCCCTCCTCCTCCAGGATGTGGCCGTGGTGGCATATCTGGTGGTGCAGCTCTCCTCCTCTGGTTACTCCTTTACCACATAGATGATATTAATCAGCTGGCAGAGCTGAATGATATTTGGGTGATGGAGAATCTCCATGATACTCATCTCTCTCTCTGCAGAGCAAGGCCAGCCTTCTTAGAGATGATTTGGATGGCAACCTGGGTCCCAGTTAACCTGTGCTGGGGCAGCTCCTTCGCAGATGTTAGTAACTGTGGAAGACTTTCCTTAGGCAAGCTTCCAGAGGAGAAAGCCAGGGCACACAGCTATTTTGGCCAGTACTAACAGCAGGCAAGAAAGACAGGCTTCCCTATTTCTACCTTCTTTTTCCACTTCATTGGGGGTAACTTTCCTGCTGCTTCTTTTACAGCCTCAACTAATCTTGCTTTGTTTTGGTCACACAGGGACATGGCCACTAGCTTCACTGGCCCATTCACTTATCATCTTTTTTTTTTTTCTTTGAGATGGAGTCTTGCTCTGTCGCCCAAGTTGGAGTGCAGTGGCGTGATCTCGGCTCACTGCAGCCCTCTCCTTGCAGGTTCAAGCGATTCTCATGTCTCAGCCTCCTGAGAAGCTGGGACTACAGGCATGCACCATGAAGCCCAGCTAATTTGTGTGTTTTTGGTAGGGATGGGGTTTCGTCATGTTGTCCAGGCTGGTCTCAAACTCCTGACCTCAGGTGATCCACCCACCTCAGCCTTTCCAAAGTGCTGGGATTACAGGCATGAGCCACTGTGCCTAACCAAAGAATTCTTTTTTTCATAGTCTTTATAATTTTTAGAGGAGTTTTAGGTTTGCAGGAAAACTGAGTAGAAAGTACAGAGCTCCACCTCCTTTCTCAGACCATGTAGTTCCAGTGAGTTCACTACTGTGGCCCCTGAATCCAGAGTGGGACACACAACATATCAGGATGATCGCGGTTGTCAATCTGCCTGGCTGTGGGATCCACTCATGATGAGATGCAACACTTAGGTCTTGTTTATTATTTGGTATGTTATTGCAATAAACAGTCTGTTCTGCGAGTCTTGTGATCTCTGTTTTAATGTTAATGCTAGTAAGTTCTGCCTAAATTCCAAAGTGTGTGGGAGGGGAGGGTGTAGTGAGGCGTGTCTGACTCCTGCTTCCTACGGCCCGCACCAGTTTTCTGGGTATATTTGAGCTCTCCTTTGGCCAAGAGGGGAATCCATTCATCCCGGTGGAGGGCTCAGGATTTTTTGTTCTCTTTCCCTTTTTCTGTCAAGGCATGCCAGAGGCAGCATGGATGGCCCAGGTTTTCTTTCATCCTGTGTTAATGCCGGGGTGGTGTGCTACCTGCCCCAGGTCTACCATGTCTCCTGTGGGATCCTCCTGGCCAATGGACTTAGAGTCAAAGGACGTACAGCCAATTAAACATTCTAGGCCAGAGGAGAATGGAGGTGGGCAAGCACTCATGAACCTCATTAAGCCTCTGAGGGCTGCGGCCCATCAACCTAGAAGCCAAGCTGTCTCTGAGCTGCAATCAGCACTCACTGTGCAAGTGATCGAGAGCAATTACACAGCAGTGGTTATGGGGCCTTCTGATTGCCACGTGAAGGCACTGGCTCCTGAGGATATTAAACCATCAGCTATTAATGCAGGCGGCTCTGAGCAGGGCACCTGGATGGGCTATCTGCAGGGCGAGGGCTACCAAGACCCAGAGCAGCCACAGCTCGAGAACACACACAGGCTCTGAGCAGAAATAAAAAATAACCGGCCAGGCTAAAACCCGATACGGTGACTATAGATGGTGCAGGGCCCTGAAGAAAACGGTGGCGGCCTGGGAGGGAGCCCACCTGGCCAGGCAGGCAGGGGAGGCCCGGGGAGGTATGGAGGAATCGAGGCCTGAGAAACAAGGAGCCAGCCGAGGTGACATCGGGAAGAGGATTTCCTGTGTCTGGAGGAACAGAAGAAGCTGGGTGAGCTCTGTGCAGGGAGGTGCAGGAGGTGCTGGGCCTTGGAGAGTGAGGAGGGTGGGCCCTGATTGCCATCTGGCAGCTGTGGGATGAGGCCAGAGGAGGCTGGAGACCAAGAGGCTCCTGCAG
>NW_022442604.1:0-477 GCF_009761245.1 Sapajus apella
AAGAGGGAGGGAAAACAACCATTTATCAGTTCAAGTAAGGAAATATCGATTTTTCCTTAAGATTTCAAAATTAATAAAACATAAAGCTGAATCAGCAAAAAAAGGGAGAGAAATCTTTAAAAAATGCTATTTGGGACTTTCAAATGAGTAAAAATGACCATTTAAAAACTTAGTTTTTGGCCGGGCGCGGTGGCTCAAGCCTGTAATCCCAGCACTTTGGGAGGCCGAGGCGGGTGGATCACGAGGTCAAGAGATCGAGACCATCCTGGTCAACATGGTGAAACCCCGTCTCTACTAAAAATACAAAAAATTAGCTGGGCATGGTGGTGCGTGCCTGTAATCCCAGCTACTCAGGAGGCTGAGGCAGGAGAATTGCCTGAACCCAGGAGGCGGAGGTTGCGGTGAGCCGAGATCGTGCCATTGCACTCCAGCCTGGGTAACAAGAGCGAAACTCCGTCTCAAAAAAAAAAAAAAAAA
>NW_022442604.1:577-4334 GCF_009761245.1 Sapajus apella
AAAAAAAAAAAAAAAAAAAAAAAAAAAAAAAAAAAAAAACAACTTAGTTTTTGAAAGTCCAAAAGTCTCAAAATCAAAGGTATTGTTAATATTAAATAAAACCAAAGCAATTTAACAAAAGAAAACATCATGCCAAGGAAGTATGTGTCTCTTGAGATAACAATCTAACTTGTTTTAAAGATTCTTTGTTTATTAGCCATTTTATACACCAAATCTATGTTCCCTCCTCAGAACAAATCAATATTTTCCAGATCCCTGGGGGTGGAGGTGCAGGCATGAGGGGACGTGTACATATTTCAGAGTTTTAATCTTTTCAAATAGTGTAAGTCAGTTACACTTCCCAAATGTCAACAGGTCACAATGTCCACAAACACTGGGACTGTTGCCCTCTCCCACCCGCCCCCACCCCCACCCCCCAGCCCCGTTAAAGCCACATCACATCTTTACAAATAACTGGAAAACTTTTTCTTGCTAAGCGGATGCCAAACACCATTTTCTAGGACGACTCCTAGTGCATCACTTATGAGGCACTTTGCTGTCTTTAAAGTGTTCAGAATTTTCCTTCCGAACATCTCAGTGAAATCAAGAAACTATATCCCTAGCATGTATGCAACTATTATATATTTAGTACAATTGAGAAAAGCTCATCTCCTGGACTCAGATAGCACCTTTCATAAGTTGGCTAAGAAAAGCAGTTCAAAGCAAGTTTGCCCACAGGCGCAAATATCTCTTCCATGAACCAGGTTTGATTTTTAAATGAGTTTTGGAAACAAATTGGAGAAAATCACAACCTAGAAAGAAATACATCTTGTATGCTTTACAATTAAAAAAACAAAAACTTTCAGGATTTGTCTCCTCATTCTTACTCCCTCGTGCTTTTAAAAACACCAAGTTATTTATAAATTATAAAATGCCCTGAAATTATGATTAGCTTCCTGATTTCTAGAAAGGTAACTAAAGCAATATGTAACCCACAAAACTTCTGAAATAAGACCCATCTTTCTTACAACTCGAAACATGCCATGCAACCTTCATGTGTACACCTGTGACTCCTCATTTTTGGAAAAAGGGAACAACAACGCTGTACTTTTAAAATATCAGTGGCCAAATCCAATGTTATAAAGAAGGCAGTGCTGCCCGTCAAGATGGGTTAACATCACCTATACGTCAAGGTCTACCATCACACTCCAATGTAAGGGAAAGCACCAGAGGGGAAAAATGGTACGGCAAAGGCTTCTGGATGAACAACACTAGTTTACTTTAAGTCTTAAATCTACAGAAATATTTTTTGAAGAACCTTTAAAATGCTGCCCACTGTTTACTTGAAAACTTCATCCTATACTGACTCTAGGGGGAAAAAAACCCCTGAATTTTCAAGAAACTTGATTTCACACAAGACTTTGCAGGCTCATGTACTGACTAGGTCAAGGTCAGCTTTCATACAGTAGGTGCATAATAAGTGTTGGCTGAATTCAGTTGCTTCTTACAGCACATTCTTACAAAACAAATGAAACCAGGTTTAAAAGGAAACCACTATCCCTTGAGGGCTCCTCTTGGCAAAAACTCTAAGGCAACAAGTGAAAATGATACAGTTGATTTTTATTACTGCGCTGATCTTGCAACAATAGGAAGGGCAGGAAACATTTTTATTAGTAAACTAAGCCTTAGACAAAGACCAACAGCAAATGTAAACAATTATTCTCTAGGTCTTTTCCTATTGAAAGGCTAGGGTAAATTTGGATAAATGCACACACTTTCAAAACAAAAACATCTTTGCCATATTTTAAAATCTTTTGTTCTGTAAGGAGTTTTAATTATATAAAAATCACTGCGGCTGGGCGCGGTGGCTCAAGCCTCTAATCCCAGCACTGTGGGAGGCCGAGGCGGGTGGATCACGAGGTCAAGAGATCGAGACCATCCTGGTCAACATGGTGAAACCCCGTCTCTACTAAAAATACAAAAAATTAGCTGGGCATGGTGGCGCGTGCCTGTAATCCCAGCGACTCAGGAGGCTGAGGCAGGAGAATTGCCTGAACCCGGGAGGCGGAGGTTGCGGTGAGCCGAGATCGCGCCATTGCACTCCAGCCTGGGTAGCAAGAGGGAAACTCCGTCTCAAAAAAAAAAAAAAAAATCACTGTACAGTTGAAACAGTGTATCTTAAAAAGACTTTCTCCTGCTCAGACCCTGGAACTATGTAACAAATAAACAACAAAGAAAAGCAACGGCAACAGGGCATTAAAATGAACTGTTCATCCTCAGTCCTTACTACCACTTGTGGTCAATATGGCATATCAAAAAAGTGCTTAAAGCATCTTGAAACAGCAATTTATTTTTTTGTTGGAAAACATACATAATAAAACTGGAAATACAGCCATTCAGACTCCCAGCTCCTAAACTCTGTCTTGAAAAAAACCATCATTTCAAATTCAGTTGAGGTTTCTATTCTCAAAAATCTGCCTTCCACTAGCATGTGTTTTTTAAATCCAGTTCCTCAATCCCTAACTGAAGCTACACAGAACCAAGATTCTTTTTTTCCTGCTTGCCCATTTCTACCACAGCATTGAATCCGTGCTGCTAAGCTTCAATTATCAGTTTGTTGTATTGCTGCAACTCACGGATCTGAAAAACTTATAAATGAAAAGAGAGAGACCAGCCTGCCAAATACATTACACAATTGTAATGTAATTTAAGGTAGCACAAGTTATTTTCAACTTTAGCACATTTCTTAAAAAAATTAAGTTAGGCCGGGCGCGGTGGCTAAAGCCTGTAATCCCAGCACTTTGGGAGGCCGAGGCGGGTGGATCACGAGGTCAGGAGATCGAGATCATCCTGGTCAACATGGTGAAACCCCATCTCTACTAAAAATACAAAAAATTAGCTGGGCATGGTGGCTCGTGCCTTAATCCCAGCTACTCAGGAGGCTGAGGCAGGAGAATTGTCTGAACCCAGGAGGCGGAGGTTGCGGAGGTTGCGGTGGGCCGAGATCGCGCCATTGCACTCCAGCCTGGGTAACATGAGTGAAACTCCATCTCAAAAAAAAAAAAAAAAAGTTTATCGAGATATAATTCACATTCCATTAAAGTCCCCAATTTAAAGCATATAATTCAATGGTTTTAAGTATCTTCAAAGCTGTGCAACCATCACCACAAGCTAATTTTAGAACAAATTTTCATCACCCCCAAAAAGAAATCCTACGCCCACTACCAGTCACTACCCACCCCATCGTCCCCCAGCCCCTGGCAACCGCTCCTCTACTTTCTGCCTCTATGGATTTGCTTATTCTGGACATCTCACATAAACGGGATCATACCATATGTGGTCTTTCGTGGCTGACTTCTTCCGCTTTTTCTGGTGTTTTTTTTTTTTTTTTTTGAGATGGAGTTTCACTCATGTTACCCAGGCTGGAGTGCAATGGCGCGATCTCGGCTCACCGCAACCTCCGCCTCCCAGGTTCAGGCAATTCTCCTGCCTCAGCCTCCTGAGTAGCTGGGATTACAGGCACGCACCACCATGCCCAGCTAATTTTTTGTATTTTTAGTAGAGACGGGGTTTCACCATGTTGACCAGGATGGTCTCGATCTCTTGACCTTGTGATCCACCCGCCTCGGCCTCCCAAAGTGCTGGGATTATAGGCTTGAGCCACCGTGCCCGGCCTTTTGTGGTATTTTTAAGGTCATCTATTCAACCTTGACATATTTCTTAGAGTTGGAGTTTTCTAATCTTTTCGACAAATCAAACATATGACCTTTTAAATTTC
>NW_022442605.1:0-1633 GCF_009761245.1 Sapajus apella
ATGTTTCTCCTGTGTTTTAAATGCAGTCTTAATGCTAGTTCTTATATGCCTGTATATGGCTGGAAATATCTGTTTCCAGCCATATACAGGCATATAAGAACTAGCAGTAAGACTGCATTTAAAACACAGGAGAAACATCTCGTTCAAACTGCTCTGCTTTGTGTTTGCTCACCTTAGCAAGTGGCATCTATGTTCAGATTAAGCGAGTTAGAAACACGTTTCTTCTAAAAGCTGCGTTTGGATATTCCAGAGTCACTGAGACTATAGGCTATAAAGAGAAACAGGTTGGTCTAAAACAAAAACGCAGCTATCTAGCAGAATGTTTGTTAAGCTGTACAATCACCTTAGAGTTAAACTGATGTGTAAGTGCAGCAGTTCAGAAATCCTTTCTTTGCACAATAGGGAAGGAGATATTTCCAGACGTATACAGGCATATAAGAACTAGCAGTAAGACTGCGTTTAAAACACGGGAGAAACGTCTAGTTCAAACTGCTCTGCTTTGTGTTCGCTCCCCTTCGGAAGTTGCATTTATGTTTAGATTCAGCGAATTAGAAAAACGTTTCTTCTCAAAGCTGCCTTTGGATATTACAGAGTGACTATAGGCTGTAATGAGAAATATCTTGGTCTAAAAGAAAAACGCAGGTATGTAACAGAGTGGTTGTTAAGCTGTACAGTCAACTTACAGAGTTAAACTGATGTGTGTGTGCAGCAGCTCAGAAATCTTTTCTTTGGAGAATATGGAAACAGATATTGCCAGCCATATACAGGCATATGAGAACTAGCAGTAAGACTGCCTTTAAAACACAGGAGAGACGTCGAGTTTAAACTGGTCTTCTTTGTGTTCGCTGACCTTAGGAAGTTGCATCTATGTTTAGCTTCAGCTTGTTAGAAACACTATTCTTCTAAAAGCTTCATTTGGATGTTCTAGAGAGAATGAGACTATAGGCTCTAATGAAAAATATCTTGCTCTAAAACCAGCACGCAGCTATCTAGGAGAATGGTTGTGAAGCTGGACAATAAACTTACCGAGTTAAAGTGATGGGTGTGTGCAGCAGTTAAGAAACCTTTCTTTGGAGAATCTGGTATTTTATGCCATATACAGGCATATGAGAACGAGAAGTAAGACTGCGATTAAAACACAGGGGAAACGTCTATTTCAACCTGCTCTGCTTTGTGCTCGTTTACCTTAGGAAGTTGAATCTATGTTTAGATACAGCCAGATAGAAAACCGTTTCTTCTAAAAGCTGAGTTTGGATATTCCAGAGTGAATGAGACTATAGGCTGTAATGAGAAATATCTGGCTCTAAAACAAAAACGCAGCTATCTAGGAGAATGGTTGTCAAGCTCTACAATCAACTTACAGAGTTAAACTGATGTGTGTGTGCAGCAGTTCAGAAATCGTTTCTTTGGGGAATCTGGAAACATCTATTTCCAGCCATATACAGGCATATAAGAACTGGCAGTAAGACTGCGTTTTAAACACAGGAGAAACATCTCGTTCAAACTGCTCTGCTTTGTGTTCGTTCACCTTAGGTAGCTGGCTCTATGTTCAGAATGAGCGAGTTAGAAACACGTTTCTTCTAATAGCTGCGTTTGGATATGCCAGAGTGAATGAAACTATAGGCTGTAATGA
>NW_022442605.1:1733-4334 GCF_009761245.1 Sapajus apella
CAAACTCTGCAATCAACTTACAGAGTTAAACTGATGTGTGAGAGCAGGAGTTCAGAAATGCTTTCTTTGGAGAATCTGGAAACAGATATTTCCAGCCATATACAGGCATATAAGAACTAGCAGTAAGACTGCATTTAAAACACAGGAGAAACATCTCGTTCAAACCGCTCTGCTTTGTGTTTGCTCACCTTAGCAAGTGCCATCTATGTTCAGATGAAGCGAGTTAGAAACACGTTTCTTCTAAACGCTGCGTTTGGATATTCCAGAGTCACTGACACTATAGAGCATAAAGAGAAAAATGTTGGTCTAAAACAAAAACGCAGCTATCTAGCAGAATGGTTGTTAAGCTGTACAATCACCTTACAGAGTTAAACTGATGTGTAAGTGCAGCAGTTCAGAAATCCTTTCTTTGCACAATAGGGAAGCAGATATATCCAGACGTATACAGGCATATAAGAAGTAGCAGTAAGTCTGCGTTTAAAACACGGGAGAAACGACTAGTTCAAACTGCTCTGCTTTGTGTTCGCTCACCTTCGGAAGTTGCATTTATGTTTAGATTCAGCGAATTAGAAAAACGTTTCTTCTCAAAGCTGCCTTTGGATATTACAGAGTGATTTAGACTATAGGCTGTAATGAGAAATATCTTGGTCTAAAAAAAAAAACGCAGCTATGTAACAGAATGGTTGTTAAGCTGTACAGTCAACTTATAGAGTTAAACTGATGAGTGTGTGCAGCAGTTGGGGAATCCTTTCTTTGGAGAATCTGGAAACAGATATTTCCAGCCATGTAAGGCATATAAAAACTAGCCATAAGACTGTGTTTAAAACGCGGGAGAAAAATCTAGTTCAAACTGCTCTGCTTTAATTTCGTTCACCTTAGGAAGTTGCATCTTTGTTTAGATTCAGCGAGTTAGAAACACATTTCTTCTGAAATCTGCGTTTGTATTTTCCATAGTGAATGAGACTATAAGATGTAATCAGAAATATCTTACACTAAAACAAAAACGCCGCTATCAAGCAGAATGTTTGCCAAGCTGTGCAATCAACATACAGAGCTGAACTGATGTGTGTGTGCAGCAGTTCAGAAATCTTTTCTTTAGAGAATCTTGAAACAGATATTTCCAGGAATATACATGCTTATAAGAACTAGCAGTAAGACTGCGTTTCAAACACAGGAGAAACGAGTTGTTCCAACTGCTCTGCTTGCTGTTCGTTCGCCTTAGGAAGTTGCATCTATGTTTAGATTCAGTGAGTTACAAACACGTTTCTTCTAAAAGCTGCGTTTGTATATTCTAGAGTGAATGAGGCTATAGGCTGTAATGACAAATATCTTGCTCTAAAACAAAAGCGCAGCTATCTAGCAGAATGGTTGTCAAGCTGAAGAATCAACTTACAGAGTTAAAGTGATGTGTGTGTGCAGCAGTTCAGAAATCGTTTCTTTGGAGAATCTGGAAACAGATATTTCCAGCCATATGCAATCATAAAAGAACTGGAAGTAAGAGTGTGTTTAAAACCAAGGAGAAACATCTCTTTCAAACTGCTCTGTTTTGTGTTCACTCACCTTAGGAAGCTGCATCTATGTTTAAATTCAGAGAGTTAGAAAACCGTTTCTTCTAAAAGCTGAGTTTGGATATTCCAGAGTGAAAGAGACTGTTTTTTTTTTACAAAAACGCAGCTATCTAGCAGAATCGTTGTCAAGCTCTACAATCAACTTACAGAGTTAAACTGATGTGTGTGTGCAGCAGCTCAGAAATCTTTTCTTTGGAGAATATGGAAACAGATATTTCCAGCCATATACAGGCATATGAGAACTAACAGGAAGACTGCGTTAAAAACACAGGAGAAACGTCTGTTTCAAACTGCTCTGCTTTGTTTTCATTCACCTTAGGAAGTTGCATCTATGTTTAGATTCAGTGAGTAAGAAACAAGCTTCTTCTAAAAGCTGCATTTGATATTCCACAGTGACTGAGACTATAGTCAGTAATGAGAAATATATTGCTCTAAAACAAAAACGCAGCTCTCTAGGAGAATGGTTGTTAAGCTGTAGAATCCATTTACAGAGTTAAACTAGTGTGTGTGTGTAGCAGTTCAGAAACACTTTCTTTGGAGAATCTGGAAACAGAAATTTCCTGCTGTATACAGGCACATAAGAACTAGAAGCAACACTGAGTTTAAAACACGGGAGAAACGTCTACTTCAAACTGTTCTGCTTGGTGTTCGTTCACGGTAGGATGTTGCATCTATGTTTAGATTCAGCGAGTTAGAAACACGTTTCTTGTAAAAGCTGTGTTTGGATATTCCGGAGTGAATGAGGCTATAGGCTGTAATGAGAAATATCTTGCTCTAACACAAAGAGGACCTATCTAGCAAAATGGTTGTTAACCTGAAGAATCAACTTACAGAGTTAAAGTGATCTGTGTGTGCAGCAGTTCAGAAATCCTTTCTTTGGAGAATCTGGAAACAGATATTTCCAGCCATTTACAGGCATATAAGAACTTGCAGTAAGACTGCATTTAAAACACAGGAGAAACGTCTACTTCAAACTGCTCTGCTTTGTGTTTGTTCACCTTAGGAATTTGCATCTATTTTTAGATTCAGCGAG